>NC_142011.1:134237377-134334877 GCF_049901735.1 Notechis scutatus | reverse complement strand
AGGAAGCAACAGCAGCAGCCCACACTAATTGCTGTTTGCCCTCTAAAGCAAGTGGATACACTGTAAACAAAGAGCTTCAGTTACCTAATTAGCAAGCAACAAATGCATGTAATAAAATCTTAATTAGTAACTATGTGAGAATTTACTTTTGATGAATAATCTAACAACTTAATAAGCTTCTCTATGTCATTTTAGCCTCCCTCAGTCATCTTTCGCAGCCTTGCATTATACTCTTTAGGGAAGATGGTGCTGAGAGATTCTCTCAAATGTCCTTCTCATAATGCAGACTTCTTAGATAGCATCGTCGTTGAGACCTTCTGGATTGGGAAATCAATTGTCACCTTTAAAAAAGCAAAACTGTACCAAATCAGATTGACTCAGGCTTAAAAGAGTCACCAAAGGGACTGAATCTTGGACAGGCAAGTTTTTAAATATTTCCTTATAAGGGTCAGAAAGTCTTACTTTAGAAAAAAGGGAGATAAAGTGAAATGTGAAATCAGAGGTCTACATGTGAGTAGGATCTATTGCCCTGTCCTATATTCAATTACTATTATTTCTGTATTACTACATTAATTACTTACTGTAAAAATTACAGTATTTGATTACTATTCAATATATAGTATTTTCTCTATACTATACTCTCTTATTATTACAACATTTCTTTTTTACTATTATATTCTATAGCATTACTGTTATATAACAATGCTTTGTTCTTATAGATACAGTTCTGCCTTAATTCCTCTCTTTGGGATTATGTCTGGTTTTCCCCCCTTCAGTTAATGGCCAGCATGACCAGTACTTGCAACTCTGCACTTTGTACTTTTATACTCGCATTCTTTTTTCTTATTATGTTTTTTATATTTCTTTTCTCTAGACCATTCACCCCCTATCAAGAAGAAAAGCCCCTTCTTTTCTTTGGCTATTTTCCTCTATGTGCTGGTGGCTACAGAGCTTTCAAAACACATGCTTCCTACTAGATCTGTTTCAAGGTGACAGCAAACCACTCTGCTGAGTTTCTTTAACCTGTTATTTGGAATGGAAGCTTCCACCTATCTGAATTGAATTGTTTGTATTTATTAAGAAGCAAGTTATTTTTAAAATACTCACTAGGGTGGTTGGATCAGCTCCAGTCAATGGGGTTGATGGGAAGGTGCCTCAAGAGTTGTGGCCTAAATCCTAATGGACTTAATTGGGTTTCTGACCTACCTGTTCCTACCCTGAGAAGTATATGGAAATAAGGAAGAGAGAAAGAATGAGAGAGAGATGCCATACTCTAGCCATCTGTTCCATACTGCAAAAGTGTAACACCTGAAGAAATGGGGAAAATGTTTTTTTTTAAACCAGCAAGTTAGTCTTTCCATACTGAAGGCCACAAATGTTTGCAGGGAGGGAATTGTTTAGTTTCCAATGCTCTTGTGCACAGGGGTGGGCTTCAAATAATGCAACAACCAGTTCTCTGCTCGGTTGCTGGGTGGGTGACACCATGGTAGGTGTGGCCTAGTCATCCTCCTGCACCACCTTGAGAGTGAAAATGAACTGTGGTGAGGCTGTTTTCACCCTCCCTGCGCTCCGGAGGCTCTCTGGAGGCTGGAAACAGACCTGTTTGTGGCCTTCCAAAACTTCCAGGAAGCCCATTTTTTGCCCTTGGGCCCAAGACGGTTTCTTCAAGCTTCTAGGAGGGCGAAAATGGTCTCCCCAGGCTCTGGAGGCTCTCTGGAGGTCTGAAACAGGCCCATTTCTGGCCTTCTGGAACTTCCAGAAGGCCCATTTTTCATCCTCCCTCAGCCCACGCACAGGCCTTGCATTTACCTGTGATCCAAAATGGATCGTGTGGGGACTCCTGGGAGGGAGTGGGGTGGGGTGGGCCAGCCAAGGGTGGGATTTGCCAATTCACCAAATTGGCCATAAAATTAACAACTGGTTCACTCGAACTAGTGAGAACCAGTAGAAGCCCACCCCTGCTTGTGCATCTTCATGGGATATGGGATAAAGAGATTATAAACTAAAAGAAAAGTTACAAAAGTTGGTTGTACTTGCAATAATAAAGGTTGTAAGTTGCTTCTTCAGATATTTATTCTTTTTTATTGTAATTAAAGTTTTAATTAAAAAGTATATACATAAAAAAACACTGTCCCCAAAAGTACTAAATGATCATATGCCCATTATATCAGTCAGTGAGTTCTCAAATTTCATGCCCCTTCAGTATTAAAAAAAAATCTTATGTTTGTCCTTTCAAATACATTGTTTGGAAAGTCCATTACATCCTAAATACATTTTTTTAATGAATCAACTTCCATCTTAACTTGGTAGATACTATTTTAACATTTATAAGAATCTGAACCCTTGCTATGACTTTATTGAAAATTCTAGTTCCTTAGTTTATGTTTTAAATATTACTGAGTGTCCGCATTCAAAATATTTGCCATTAGTTCTTTAATATTAATTAAAAAATTGTATTATTTGATAGAGCTCTATGATATTTATTTCTGTAATGGATTTTATTATGCAACAAAGTGATTCAAGTGCCTTTGACACAGCCAAAGTATTTGGTTCATATTGATCTATTTGAACATGCTTAAGTTACCTCCTGTGTTTTGAATTGAGAAGCCCAGGTTTGATTTGAAGTCAGGAAAAATCCTTAAAATTCTCATTACACATTAGTTGATTTAAAATAATCTCAGTTTTGGTCTAAGCTTTCTAATAAAATTATTTACCATCAATTTTCAAATCAGACTTTTTCCAAATCGTTAGATATTCATGAGAATCATCAAAACTCAGTTAAGATCCTAATATGCTGATTTTTAACACCTGTACTCCTAAGAATAAACACTTTTTGTACTCCATGTTCTTCTGAATACTTGGCATGATTATAAAGAAAATAGATACTAAGTTTCTAATTTGTCCACAAGGGATTATATCCCATTATATTGTCATTCTATCAAGAGATAGTTGATAAAATATTGACCCAATGGTATTTTTGCAATCAGATAAATTAAAATCACCTGTCCTGCCTTTGGTTTGAACCACCCATACTTATCATAGTTGCTTATGAAGATAGAATTTCATTTCAAAGCTGAAAAAATAACCAGAAACAAAGGAATGTAAACAAAACAGCAGTTTACCTGAAGAGTCTGTTTTGAAATAGAAATGCACAGAAGAATGGTCCAAATCCATTCCAGGGTTCGGAGAGCCAGGTCAGTCAGTCCTGAAGTCAGAAGTTCAAGGCTTCTTCTATGAACCGGATTTATAGGAAATCAGACATTTTCAATAAAAAGAGGAGGAGTTTAGCAATGCTTTTAAATTAGGCTGCAGCTATCACTATGGAGAGACTTGTTAATTTGCTTAGCAAGTAACTTCATAGAATATATCTGCTCTGTTCCTTCTCTACTCATCTGGTGCAGAGTTTGCGAACCCTTATGTCAGCCTCATCTGACTGCTTCAGATGTATAGGTTGTGCTTGTGTTTGATCAGCCTCATGTGATTGTTGGCTTAGTGCTTCCTGAGGCTGACATTCCACAGGTTCAGCTGGAGCAGCTTCTTGCAATTCGGAATCTGTGTCCCTTGGCTGGGTCATGACACTACTTTCCTCAGATTGTAATTTAAGTTTTGATAAGGAAAGCTTCAGTGGCCCACTATTCCAAATACATTTTCTAAATAAGTTATGAATCCAAAATAAACATGTATTTAATATTAACATAGGGATACTGCTAACATAACATAAACAAACTAAGGGACAATATTCATTGTAATAACATTAATATTGTCCCACAGGCTCAAAAGAATTCAAGCCATTTATGAACACCCAGTTCAACCATTTCTAAAAGTTTCAACCTATTTATTTTCATATCTTCTGGTAACATGAAATATTTAACTCATGTTTTTTTAACCCTTGTCATATAAATTTAGATATATATGTTTGCCATTTTTTTCAAAAGGTACACCAATTATCAAAATAGGTATTGCCAGAAACAAAAACATAATTCTTGGCAAAACATTCATTTTTATCACAACTATTAACAGTGACAAGTTTAATTTCTTGCATCTCAACATTTATTAATTTCATTCCATATTTTAGTATAATTATTTTATACAATTGATGCTATTATGTGAATAGTAATACCCAAATATTTTATTTTTTCTCAATCTTAAAACCAGTTTTCTCTATCAGTTGTATTTGATCTTCTAATTTCATATTTTTATTAACACATTTGTCTTCTGATTATTAATCTTAAAACCCACTAACACACTAAAGTCCTTTAATTTTCCACTGTCTTCCAGAGAGAATAAATTCACCATCTCCCTTCCTCTGCTTGTTAAGGGGACCAGAAACAATTAAGATTAGCACTGGAGCAATGTTAGCAAGATAAAGACAAAACAAGAACTTTTTTCTTATGTGAACCTTTAAAAATGGCAACTAGCAGTAACTGCATCTTTGGAAATGTCAGTGCAGCATCAGGATCCATAAACTGATCTGATCAGAGATGGCCAGATAAAAAATAGCAGGGAAGAAGAAAAACTTCAATAGATTTTTTATAAGCCAAAACCTGAGCCAAAGAAAATTCTTTCCTTAAAGCTATCACAGACTGAAGAACATTGCTTGAACACTTGCAAGCTATGTTATTATATTTCAATGAATAAACCACATGTCTTCCTTAAAACTATACCATGAACTGCCATTCTGTGAAATTTCACAATTGTCAAAAGGGCACTCCTATGGATTTTTGAGAGTGTTTTAACTTGGTAGACATTCTCAATTTCAAAATCTACTTCTGAGGGCAACAAAAGAATTTCTTGCAAGCGTTTCCCCCCCAAAAATAACTCTGACAAAGTTTCTATCTTTTCTATATCTATAGGAAGAACAAACCCTTACCTTAACATTTCCACAAGTCAGCCTCTCCTTTTATTGAAACTTTGTCATCTTTTTTACTTCCTTTTCAATTTTTTTGATTCTTAGTACCTTTAGCCTAGGTTCATAGACTGAACCATTACTGTCTTCATATTTTCAATTCATCTTGAAATTTATTAATTTGTATTTCCATAATTTTCATATCTTATCATATAAAGGTGCAATTTAAAATAGTAATATATTTATCCAACAAAGCAATGTCTATACAAATTTTAGTCATCTCAAAAAATAATTTGCCATGATCAACTTTCCATAAGAATACACATTTATTCATCAGCTGAGGGTTTGATTTATCCTTTAAAAGACTCTTAAGACCTTGATTGAATCAAGTCCAAAGATATAAGAATTTTACAGAGCTAAGTACAACTCTATACATACATTCATATACACTAACCATAAATACATACATAAAATCTGTCCATACACATTATTAGACAAATACAAAATGTCAGGAATTAAGAAGTATGTTGAGCTAGTGAAATAATTAATTTGCCAAGTACTTAATAATTAGCTGTGGTAATTATTCATATATTTATTAAACAAATGTATATGGTTGTCATCTATCAGAAAAAAGTCTGCACAATTCTAGGAATGCATGATCCACAAAGATTTGTGCATATTTTAAATACTTTCAGAAGCCAACGTTTCTATTATTTACCTTCTTTTTCTTCAAAGTATATTGGACATGCTATGCTATTTCAAAAGAAAAGTGTTTACTATTTGTGATATCGGTATGTTTTGCAGAAAATTGGCTCTCCACATAGTCCTGCATAATAATGAACTATGATGGTTAACCAAATTTTAAAGATACTAACCCTTTGAGGTAAGGCTAAAGAATGTAATAGCTATCACCAAAAAAAAAAAAAAAAATGCAGAAATTCTGACTTATTTGCATAGGCTGCAAGAATTTTAAAATCTGAACAGTGTTTCCATTTCCCTTTTCATATCAAACAAAGTCAAGGCAGAGAAAAATTGAGTTTCTTTCTTTTCCTATCTTTTCCTGTCTTGCTGGACTAAGTTCATATTTTACTAAGTGTTACTGCATACTTTCTCATGGATATTTGTGTAGTATTCTGCAAAGACATTAATGATGAAGCAAGATTTTTTTATCGCCACCATTTAATTTAATTAGAGTCAATGATCATCAAGATATTAACACAAAAGCAATGTGAACAACAGAAGCAGTGAATCAATTACATGACACCAAAAAAGTTGTGACCTCAAAGAAAAAAAAATGAAGAAAATAAACTGAAATAAAATGGAATATAAAGAACATTGAAGAAAAGAAAAAAAACCATATCTGTGTTTCATAATATCAGTGTTTAGGACATTTCATGGTTTTTTTTATAGAAATCTCTATAAATAAAAACTTACCAACCTTATCAATTCTAGTAGGATTATGTTCTGAAACAAAATATCTTTCCTTAACAATGGAATTTATTTCTGCTGGAAGGATATTGATGTGTAGCATGTGTATTACCATAAAAGAAAAGCAAAAATATATCAAGTGTCTCCAATTCATTCTGACCATTAGAAGAGCATCTCTCATTGAATCAAGTTCTGATGTATCTCCCATCTATAAACAGAAGGAAAAACATTGAACAGAATCAAAGAAAAAAGCTCTATAGAGCACTAGGCAAATGATATTGGCCAAATAGTTTGAGGATTGGAACCTACCATTGCTAAATCTGTCTACCATAATATATTCAAATTGACAGCCTTCAGTTTTAGATCTGTTTAAACGTAAAAGCCCCAAAGAAGAGAGAAAGAGGCCACAATAACATAGATAACTTTTGGTTTTTGCTTTCACCTTGCAAACAAGTTTTCAGAAGAAGAATTAGTGGGACTAATGAACCATTGGAAAACCAAAATTTAAGCCAATAAATATTTGGCTACTTTTGACTCTAAAGCAAGGGTGTCAAACTCATGTCGTCATAGTGGTATTGGGACTTTTTGCCCCTTTGCTAAACTGGTCATGGGCGTGGCCAGCACGTGATGCATCTGGCCCACAGGCGGGAGTTTGACAGCCATGCTCTAAAAGGATCATTGTAGATTTGAAATACAGAAGGGGCCCCAACAGAGAGCTCCTAAAAACCTAAACTGAACAGTATCTTAAGGCTTCAGACCATTGTAGGTACATAATCTTTGAGTCATAATCTTAGCTTTACAAAGCTTGATCATATCACATATACATCTTCTCCCTTTTGAGTTGAAAATGTTCAGAACTTCCGTGGGCTATGGGTAGCTTTTGCAAAAAGGGATCTAATTTGTTCCCTTTTTCTGATGTCATTAAGAGTATACAGTGATGGTAAAATAAACACATTAAATGAATCTATTGTGTACACGGTCACTTTTTTGCTGGAACATGGAAGTAAAAACATCCATTTTCTGGTAAAAAAACACATCATAAATTATGATCACATGATGGCAAGATGCTGCAAGCAGTCATAAATGCAGGCTGGTTGTTGAGTACTCACAACAGATTGTTGATCACATAACTATGGAGGAATGGGTTGAGCTAGGAATTGCCCTATGCTATTTTGACTTGCCTGAAAATGTCAGTGCAGCTGGTTATGTTGTGATGTCATTGGAATGGATAGAAGCACTAAGGAATGAATAACACTTTTTTAGGGAATATGTGGCTAGCTTTTGGTAGCTTTTAAAAAGAACTCAAGTACAAAGTTATTCATAAAAGTATATTAATACATTGGTAGACATAACAATATTGCTTTATAATATATCTAAACAAACACCCAAACAAATAAGTGACAAAACTATCAGCAGAAGCATTAAAATACACTAAGATAATGCAAGACCAAGGCTAGATTTTACTTGATCTGTTCAAAAGCCTAGAAAAAATTCATAATTTGGGCGCAGCCCTTCCCTACATGTCTGAAAAGTTAACTTCTAGAAGATATACTGATCTTAAAGGACTTCTCCCACAGTTTAATATCTAGGAGGTTCATTAAAAAAAAATCAGGGAGTCTGTAGAGCACTCATAATGAGATCATATAACTATGGAGGGATGGGGTGGCTGTCAAAACTTTGAATCTGGGTTGTAAATTTCCCTGGGGAATCCCATTGTGATGTCAAATTGTGATGTTAAGTGATTGATTACAAGTTGAGAACTATTTACACAGTATAGAACACTGCCAAATGGCTATCAATACTATTATCAGGTAGCATGAGGCAAAGTATTGAAAACCTACAACTTTTTTGTAAAACAAGATTAATTTTATTGCTGCACTTTGTTGTTGCTAAAACTTAGTATCATTGTTACTTAAAAATGTGCCTTTTATACAAATAGACCACACTTGGTAGGTTATTAGGGATTGTCGCACAATCAGCCAGATATTCAATTTGGCATTTTATTCACTTATCAAGGGCTTTCCAATTATATATTATATTTCCAATTATATTTATTGGCCATCCATCATCTTGCAATTCAAGGCAACTCTTTGTTGATTGTTTCCTGCTTTATTACTAAACTAAAAATATACCATGTGATATTTTGTGTTTTTCATGCATATATATATATATATATATATATATATATATATATATATATATATATATATATATATATATATATATATGAATAAGCATGAAGACACAAAATGAAAAAACTGAAAAAAAGTAATCACTAATTGAGAATGGAATTTGATGAAATCTGCAGTTTTTCTATTGTGTTTCTTTGGATTAATGTCTACTCTACTCCTGATAATGATGGATATGATGGAGTCAAAGAAGAAGGAAGGAGGAGGAGGAGGAGGGGGGGAGGAAAAGGAAGGATTAGTTGAGATTAGAAAGAAAGTTGATTTTTTTTCTCAGATTTATTTATTTCATATCTGTGTGTTTAATATTTTCAAAAATGAAATATTAACATACTTCAAATGAGACACAGGGTCTAGAAGGGAGAACAGAGAAAGAGAAATACTCATATTTTCTCTGAAGTAAGGCAGTATAGCCTAACATCTTTGCTTTACAACTACTTTAGAATGAAAGCAAAATAATGAAGACCCTGTTGAGACAGAATAGTGATATCTCTGTGCATTGTCTTCAAGAATACAGACAAATGTAATCAGATGTGCTATGAATTATTTTTACCAGAAAAAAAATCAGGTATTACATGTTTTCACCTTTTCCATCTGGAAGACATTTTTCTTCTGGATCAAAAGGATATTAATGTATTATTGTTTAAAGACTTAAAGTCCAAGCTGTATATTTATGCGATGTTTTCCAATATCTACTGAATCAAATTTATCAGATTCAATTATATGACTGATGTGGTATTTCCAAAAATTATTTAAATGGATCAAGGCAGTCAATAAACCTATAGTCAAAATGGAAAAGGCTCTTGTGTGCATCATTCACAGTGAAGGAGTAAACTATTTTCAAAATAACATTTCTGTGGATCATGGGCCTGTAACCACTCCAAACAAAACAATGTGATGATTATATAATTTAGCTAAAGATCTTAAGGGGATTTGAGTGTAATCAAATATGACAACAAACACATTTGGCAAAGGTCTATGTCACTGGAGGAATTTGTGCCTTGACATTTAAAATATGCCTTTCTCACATTCTTTTTATACAAATGCCTATATAAATAATGATGTTTTTGTTATCTATAAAAATGTTCACAGCTGGAGACTGGAAACAACCTTGAAACCAGACAGGTCCCACATTGAATTAGTGAGAATCTATAGTACCCCAGGTAATGTCTGATATCAACTCCCGTTACATTATCCTACTCAGTATAGTTCATGCTCATCACACACACACAAACACACACACACACACAGACTTTAAAACATTAAAAATTGAACACTTTTTTATTTGCAGTTCTATGAATCAATTGTGTTGGATAGATGGGACAAACTTAAGCACTTATAAGTACTAATGCCACATTTCCCTTGTGGCCTTGCCAGGCATGAAAATACAGTTGTCTTATACCAACTATGCCAACTAGTTTTCCTCTTTTCTTTCTTGGAGGAAGATATAACTACAATTTCTTTCTAACCAGTTAGCAATTGCATGTTGTCCATAATATTCTGTTTCCAGGTGTGGTCTTCTATTGTAGTAAACAACAATACAAATATACTTTCTTTTGAACTGGTTAATGATTCTTTAATTCAAAAATGGCTGTTCTTTATTAGTTGAAGCAAATAATATATATAGTCTGTATGGTGCCACACCTGGGAAAAGTTTCCTTATTTCCCTGATAATAATAGAGTATCCACAGAAATTGTGGATGCAATTGAACGGAGCACTTGGGGTAACTTTTTTCCCCTTTAGAATCTTGGAAACATTTTAGAATCTACTGCTTGCCCAGAAAGCTTCTCTACCAATCTATGAATTATGAATATAGCAGGGGTGGGATTCAAAATTTTTAACAACCGGTTCTGTGGGCATGGCTTGGTGGTCATGTGAGTGGATGGATGTGGCTTGGTGGTCATGTTATTGGCTGGGCATGGCCAACTCAATATCACTCATATCCAGGTACACATCTCCTCGCCTGGCCTCTCATGACTGTGGGGATGCTGCAACAGTCGTAAGTGTGAAAAATGGTCATAATTCACTTTTTTCAGTGCCATTGTAATTTTGTATGGTCACTCCACACAAGCAAAGTATCAGCAAAGGAAAGAAAAAAAACTCCAGAGAGGTTCCTGAAACAGGAAGTCTAGTCCTGCCAAGAATGTAATAAGGGTTAACGGAGAGGCAGTTTCTGAAAGCAACACCAGAATGTTTCCTTCCTGCCTTCCTTACAGGATTAGGCCAGTAATTTCTTCTAACAACTGGTTCTCCAAACTGCTTAGAATGTTAACAACCAGTTCTAGCGAATAGGTGTGAACTGGTAGAATCCCACCCCTGGAATATAGTATATATTCATAATTATATATATTCAGAGTATATATAGTATATAGAATATAGCACACCCCTAACTACCTCAATTGCAACTGCAACTGGCCTTTAATGCAAGCTACTCAATACAAGAAGCCCTGTGGATAAAATACCTGAATTTCTCCTCTTACTAAATATGGCTAAATTTGACATCATGTTTGTCTGTGAAACATGGCTCAATGCATCTCTCCCTGACTCCATTACCACAGTAATAGACTATCATGTTTACCAATCAGATTGTGAAACCCGTAGAGGAGGTAGTGTTGCTATCTTCTATAAAAAGTCCTTACATCTAAAAAACATCCAAGTTACAAACAAGAGCTTGCTCTTCCTGAGACCACTGTCTGTGAACAGTCCTTAAATATCACATTTCGGTTCTTATTATGTTACAGAGCCCCTGATTATGACATCGAACATGCAAACAAACTAAATACACTACTAACATGGGCAACATTCTGCCCACACACTTTTATCTTTCTTGGTGACTTCAATTGACCTTACATTAACTGGACCCTAAACGAATGTAAAACTGAACCCATACATGCAACCTTCTACAATGCAGTAACAAATCTGGGACTAGAACAACAAGTAACCAACAACACTAGACTTAACAACTGCCTCAGTCTCATCTTCTGCAACAGTTTGAATTCAATTTACGGAATACAAATAAAGAACCCTTTTCCAATAATGACCACAGCATGATTGACTTTTGTCTCAACATATGTCCACACAAAAATCAACACAACAATGTGATCCCCAATTATAACCTCAAAAAAGGCAACTATGATCTTATAGACAATGATCTCTCATCCCTTGATTGGCAATTCCTAATCACTGGATGCAGTACTATTGAAGACCATTACCACAAAATTTTACTTGAAGTCAAAAGAGTCATCAAACTATATGTACCAATAACAACTCCAAAAACGAGAAAAACCAGATTACCCGTAACAATAAGGAAGCTTCAATCCAAAAAGAAATCACTTTGGCAGAAAAACAAATTTGGTCACATTGCCAACTTCAAAAGCTGATACAAAAATTTATGCCACCAGATAAAAACTGAATGCACCAATTATCACATTAAACAAGAGGAAAACCTTCTACACAACAACAAATTAAAAGATTCAAGGTTCACCCCACCCCTGAAAGGACCTAATGGTAAAGACTGCAATGATGACATCATTAAAGCCAACCTCTTGAACACATTCTTTGGCTCAGTATTTGTAAACAGCAATGGATCATGCCCTGTATTTCCTAGTCGAACCACAGACAACTATAATGATTTAATACATATTGATTTGGACTGGACGGAATATGTGCCTACTTCTTAAAAAAGCTATCTATTACCATAGCTGAACCTCTAAGCATAATCTTTGAAAAATCTTTCAGGACTAGCTCCTTGCCAAAACTATGGTCACAAGCCACAGTCATCCCCATCTTCAAATATGGAGACCCCAGCCTAGTTGAAAGACCAATCTCTTTATGCTGTGTCACCTGTAAAGTCATGGAATCAATTATTAACGAATCCATTATCCTCCACTTAGAGACAAACAACCTACTCTCTAATAAACAATTTGGTTTCAGAAAAAAACTATCCTGTAATCTGCAACCCTTACACTGCAAAAACATATGGACTACACAACTCAATCAGGGCAAAGCAATAGACGCAATCTACATAGACTTCTGTAAAGCCTTTGATTCAGTGGTACATGAAAAATTACTCCTAAAACTAAAATCTTATGATATCTCTGCACACCTGCATAACTGGATGGAAGCATTCCTGTCAAATAGACAACAAATGGTCAAGATTGGGAGTGTCCTATCAAATTCTGTACCTGTCAACAGTGGTGTCCCCCAAGGCAGTGTTCTAGGACCAACTCTTTTCATACTCTACATAAATGACCTCTGTGATCATATTAAGAGCAACTGCGTTCTCTTCGCTGGTGATGTAAAGCTATTTAACACCACAGACAATACTGCTATCCTTCAAAAAGACCTCGACTATGTATCAGAATGGTCAAACAAATGGCAACTTCAAATCTCAACAAAGAAATGCTCTGTCTTACATATTGGCAAAAAAATAATAATCAGAAAATAAAATACAGGCTGAGTAGTCAAGATCTTTTTGATGATCCAAACTCTGTCAAGGATCTTGGAGTACTCATCTAATGATCTAAGTGCTAGAGCCCACTGTAACTACATAGCCAAAAAGGCATTAAGAGTTGTTAACCTAATCTTATGTAGCTTTTTCTCTGGTAATATTACTTTAATAACTAGAGCATACAAAACATTTGCTAGACCAATACTTGAATATAGCTCATCAGTTTGGAACCCACATTATGTATCTGATATTAACACAGTTGAGAAAGTCCAGAAATATTTCATAAGAAGAGTTCTCCACTCCTATACTCGTTGCAGAATACCTTATGCCACCAGACTTGAAATTCTAGACCTAGAAAACCTAGAACTACGCCGCCTTCGGTCCGATCTAAATATAGTATATAAAATCATACATTGCAATGTCCTAACTGTCAATGAATACTTCAGCTTCAACTATAACAATACAAGAACACACAATAGATACAAACTCAAGGTAAACTGCACGATACTTGATTACAGGAAATACGACTTCAGCAACAGAGTGGTCAATGTCTGGAATACTCTACCTGACTCTGTGGTTTCTTCCCCAAACCCCAAAAACTTTAACCTTAGACTGTCTACTATTGACCTCACCCCTTTCCTAAGAGGTCTGTAGGGGGCATGCATAAGCGCACCAATGTGCCTACCATCCCTGTCCTATTGTTTCTTTTATTTTTCTTATATCTATCCATGTATTCATAACTATGTTTTTACTTATATCTATTATCTTGTAAGCAATTGACAAACCAAATAAAATAAAAAAAAATATTTTCACCTTTCCTTCCTTCCTTCCTTCCTTCCTTCCTTCCTTCCTTCCTTCCTTCCTTCCTTCCTTCCTTCCTTCCTTCCTTCTTTTTTTTAATAAAAAAATATTGATTTTCAAAGACAATACACAAACAAACAAAACATAAAACATAAAAACATAAAACATCTTTTCTGAAAGTTGCTTGATCCCGTGTTACAACTCTTCGTACAGACACAAATTCAAAAATCATATTCATTTTATATATCATTCCATATCTTATTACCATTTTCAATTTTCTATATAGCTTCTCCCCTCTTTTAACTTTCTTAGTTTTATTTTATTTATCTCATCTCAGTTCAAATCATAATACTTATCATTCCTTGTCTGTTCTGTTTTCAGCTATCCATTTGTCTTTTCTCTTTAAACAAAACTTCTCCTGTACACTGATTGGAGTATGATGCCCTTAACTCTTTCCCCTAAATTTATAATACTTAATATAACACATAACTTGCATTGGGATCCTGTTTAGTACATTCTAAAGTTACACAATGTATTTTATAGAAAAAAAACAAAGGAAAAAATTTATAGGTATATGATGTAGTTAAAACAACTATCAATGCCAATAAAGAACTAATCATAAATGTTAATATTCATTTAAATCTTAAAACATTTTACACGTTAGTTTTCAATTAAATATCATACTTTTATGGGAACACTTATACTTTCCATAGTTATTTCCCCCCCCCCCCCACATCACATATTTTAAATCATTATATCATTGAAATATTCCCATTTCTCCTACTTCAATTGTCTCATTTATTTCGTTGCCTTCTTTTTCTTCACAAAAATTTCACTAAATTACACTAAATATTCTATCCCATTTTTAGTTACATGTTGTTTCCAATTTTCTAACATTATTTCTAAATACAAATATAAAAACACAATCTTATGTACCTTTACAGAATCCCTTTTTCAAATAAATTTACCCATTGTCTCTAAATGAATTTTGTTTCTTTACATCTTGCTTCCCACCAAGTCTTAAAGTCCCCTTTTTCTTTTCCTCTTTCTCCTTTCCTTCCCCAAATAGAGTCACTTGTTCATCGAAGATGGCTTCTTCTTTATCCCAGTCATCCTGCTGCGCAGTCAGTTTTTCATAGGTACAAACCGCCATTTCTAGAAATTGAAAAAGAGTGCCCAAAGAATCTTTCCCTTCTTGTTCTTCTTTTTTATATTTTTGGTATTCAATTTTCCTTCCTTCCTTCTTTCCTTTCTTCCCAGAACAATTTGACCATTGCAGAACAAAAACACAATGAAGCAGCTCTTAATTTTCCACTAACTTCTTTTGATACTTTGGCCCCAAAGTCATCACTCCATTTTCCTTCCAGTGAAATTCAATGAAATCCTGTGATCTATGACCCAATAACTCCTGTCCAGACAAATGTATTGAGTTGCAAATAAATGCCATTTATGGTCATTAATTTGCCTCTCTATTAATCTTTCTTTGTTCTAATATGCTAAAACAACAATGATCCAAATAAAACTGTGATTTGTAAATAATAATGATGATGATGGTGATGATGATGATGATGTTAGCAGTCTAGGATTACATTAGAAATGTTATTCCAAATCTTGAGTGTGGTTCCAAACTTAGCTAACAATCATTGCAAGACATGCTAACTTAATAAACTGCATAATTGCATTGCCAAGGAAGAAAAGTGGCTTTTCCTACAACTTAAATGTTGCTATGATATTTCTCATCTAGAAAGCAAAAAGAGTTAAGGAGAATTCTGGCTTTGGGGGAAGATTATTCTTCCCTAGAGATTTAAGTAGAAGAAAAAGAAAATTTAGTGTTGTTCTATTATCTCACAAATGTATCACAGTTGTTAAAAAATTATTATCATCAAGAAAGTAGAATTTTTCATGAGCTAGGAATTGCCCGATGCTATTTTGACTTGCCTGAAAACTTCAGTGCAGCTGGTTATGTTATGATGTCATTGGAATAGATAGAACACTATTTTAGGGAATATGTGGCTAGCTTTTGGTAGCTTTTAGAAAGAACTCAAATACAAAGTTATTCATAAAAGTATATTAATATAGTAACAATACATAACAATATTGTATTACAATGTATCTAATCAAACACCAAACAAATAGGTGACAAAACTATCTGCAGAAGCATTAAATTACACTAAGATAATGTAAGATAAAGGCTAGGTTATACCTTACCCTACAAAAGCCTAGAAAAATGTCATAGTTTGGGTGCAGCCCTTTCCTACTTGTTTGAAAAGATAACCTCTACTGCTTTTAAAGGACGTTTCCCACAGTTTAAGGAGGTTCATAAAAAAGACAGGGAGTCTGTAGAACCTAAATCCCAAATCATTTAGAGCTATATCTAATAATTATATACTTATACAACTGTTTAAGGCCTTAAGAACCGGTGCAATGTGGATTCAATTCTATGTGTGATAATCTAATTACTGTATTGTACACAAATCAAAGCTTCAAAGCTCTCTCCAAATGGAGCATTGCATGAAGTTTATGATAATAACCAAAATGTGATGCAAACAGGGCATGGCTAAGTGTTAACAAATCGGATTGACTAAGGAGAGGTCACAGCTGGTATGCTAGATGCAATTGTCCAAATATATTCAAGGAAAATCCAAAGAAAATGTAAACTTGAGGAGGTTCCAAAGGAATGAATCTAATCTTTGGAGCACAGCATTTCTGTTTCAGACTGGGTTGAATCCTTGAACCTGAACCAGACGTTGCATTTAGAATTATTTGAGGGCTGCAATTCTTTACTTTCTGACACAGGAGAAAGCCACAACAAATTCTGTGGGATACCCTTTTTCAATGGACATGTAAAAAATATTGGTGCCATTTATTTACCCATCATTTATGTACTTTCAATTTATATTCTGTTTTACAGCATTCTGTGAGAAACAGTTTAAGTGGTAGCCCATATACATTGTTAGCCAAAGAACCAGGCAAAAGGTGATGCTAAGTAATTTCATAATTAAGAAAGGGGAAACCATTGTATTTGCATTTATATGTATAAATCTGAACCATCTATATCATGTATATACTACTAAAACTCTCATTGTCATGACATAGTGAAATAGTACATCATAGGGCAACCATTTTTGAACCAAATAGGCTAATTTACAGATTTTCTTTTCCAAATCCAGGACCCATGACTCCTGAGGGAATTCAATTTGGGCAATTTGTATCTGCTTCTACGCTGCCGGACTGCTCCTGTGGTTATGTGATCTCACTCTGGTTGTGTGATCTCACTCTATCCCATACCCAGCAGCAACCATTTACCTGCCTGCGAGGAAAGGAGAGGGAATATTTCCAATGCTCCCTGCCAGATTACCACAAGGAAACTCAGTAGGAGAGCTGCTGAGTTTGGAAGTCACTGTTGCTAACAGTGATTTTGTTTTTCTTTGTCTGATCTTGGTCATTCTGGTAATTTCTGCCCAATTAAGGTTGTTAAGCCAAGATAGAAAAATGCAATATTCCTACAAACTAAACTTCTTAACTGACTTGAATCTGAAGTCAGTTGAATCTTACTTGATGGATAAACAAGCTGGGTTTAGGGCAGGCCAGTCAACATTAGACCATGCTTAGTTGCTATAACATTTGGCAGAAAAGTATGCCCATGGACCTGGTTCATCCTTTTTTCAGAATTTGTTGATTTTAGATTTGCTTTTGACACAGTAACTAGATCTAAACTGCAGTATAAACCTAAATAATTTACAACAGCAAACATTTGCTACCTCTGATTTAAATACATGAGAATTCTAATCTGAAGGTCAGATGTGGTAACCAAGGACATGTTACCAAGCAAATGTCAGTACAAAGTTATGTATGGCTCCAGCTTTATTTAACTATTATATAAATTCACTGATACTCTAATTAAATAATTATGTCTTCCACTCTCTCAAAATACCCTGTATCAGTGTATGACAATAATTTTGTCCTTGACTTCTCTTGGTTTTTAAATAGCTCATCCTTTCAAACAACCCCATATGAGTGTATTATAATAATTTTGTCCTTGACTTCTATTGATTTTAAATAGCTTTGGGAGCACATCAACAGATTAGAAGACATTAGTAATAACTTAGCCAAAACCAAGAAAATTACTTTCTTCAAATGCCTGAAACAGTGAATCTGGAAGTTAGATGGATACACCATTGAACAGGTTAAGATGTTTAAATTCACCAATAGTTTACCAATAGTTTTTCAAATTTCTGTAAAACATCATGTTCATTTTGATTCCTTTTGAAGCCTGGCATTTTCACCATGGAATGTGTATGTTAGAAACCATGACTTCTGTTTTTATTTATTACTACAGTAAATAAATATGTTGTTTACTCCAATTTTAACTGCCTTTAGTTAAAATTTTAACTGTTTCCTGGTTCTGATTCCCCCCCCCCCCCCATAAAAAAAATGTGTAATCCCAATGGGAAACCTGGTATATGAAACTGGGATTGCCAATGTGAGCAATATCATAGTTGGCAGTTTGTTTATTTTTTACTTTTCTCAATGGCAATTGGAGAGTGATATTTTCATGAACAAAGTTGCAACAGTTTGGACAATTTGCTGACGCACCTGGAAATAGGTAAATTACCAAGTTGCAAATCCTCATGTTTACTGTTAACAAAATTTCCATCAGCAAAGAATGAGTAAATCTAAAGGCATATGAAATTGGCATATATGATTGCATAGCATGCCACTTCAGGGAAAATGGTGCTCTACAACAATCTTTTTTTCCCAATCAACAGTAACACTTAACATATTTTGAGACAAAGGATATAAAAAGCAATCATGCAAATGAGATTTCTAGAGCAAATTAAAGGTAGGAGATGTTGAGTAGAATGGCAATGAACCTTTGCAGTAATTTTCAGAATACATTTTTTTTTTAAAAAAAATCTGCTTCATTTAGCTTAACGGCAACAGAATTATAAGCCTCTTGCAAGCTCCAACTTTAGTGTTCAAACAAAGAACTAAGAATAATGTATTGAAAGCAGGCTAAAATTAAAAATGTCATTTAAGAAAAATCTGGTTATAAGCATTCAGATACTGTCAACCTACCTCCCTGCATCTTATCCATTGACCACAATGACTGAAACAACATGGAACTGTAATTCAACATATTAAAGACCAAGCATTTTAAAAATAATATAATAAATATGCCCCCAAATTAATAATAATTTGGGTTTCCATCACTCATAAATGATGACATTGTTTGTAATAAAACAATGTCATCTTTTATGATTGTGGAAAAACATTTTTAGAATGATGTTTATACATTTATTTCATTTTATTCTCAAATAAGAAAGCAAATAAATAGAAGTGAATGTATAGATGTATAGATTGTGCCTTTAGATGAATATTATGTAGAATGATGGTGATTAATTCCTGATTATTAGTGTGAATCATAAGGCTGTACCCTTGGGAGATAAATTTATTGCTGAATTGTCACAATGTATATGAATGTATGCGAGCGAGATAGTGAGAAAAAAGGAATAGGAGGAGAGGGAAAGGAATGGTAAAATATGGCATCAGAAATCTTCAGAGCAAATGTATTAATTTGTAGACAAAATTATACCTTGAAAAGTTCCTTCATATTATAAATAAGCATATAGCATTGGATTGGAAATTATTTTGAATTCATTTAGTTCAGCCCCCCTGCTCAACAATCAATCTGTAATTTGACATACTGCTATAGTGTTGGCAATTGATCATATCAACCCTGAAGCTGACCTGACTGAAGCCATCTTAGAGCTTCAGTGCTACCTCACTGGAGGTGAGGGATAGGGAGGGGGGATTAGAGATAGTTGGGATTTTGTAACCAAAATGAAATGTTTTTTTCTTGGGAACCAAGGACATTTTCACACCTAGTCAGAGGAAGGAGGAGTGATGTCACCAGGCAATTAGACAGTGCCTTGATTGGACCATGTGACTGATTGGGGAGGGGAAAAATCTTTTAATTAGGTGAAAACGATGGGAACTTTCAGAATCGGTTTTCACCAGCCTGTGCCAATATGACATATCAAATAAAACTATTCTTTGAGGAATCTGACTGCCTTGTAGTTTTGTTTGTTGCGGTATGTTACTTTTAACCCTCATAGATCGTCCTCCTCCTATCTCCATACTCCAGTCTAACTTCTTAACCATTACCTCACATTACCTCCCAAGTTATTTTTTTATATTAAAAGTGTACCTACTGTACCAGACACACACAGGTTTTTTTATTATTGTTTCACTTTAATTTAAATGCAACTGTTACTGTTAAATTTATAAGCAATATAAATGTACAAACTGTTGTGGGGAAGAAATATGAGGCAGGTGATGCACTTGAATTTACAATAACCACCACTTATCTGCAGGATAATCAAACATTTGAATAGCATCAGAAGTTGTTCTCATTTATTCATTGAATGACATGTGTAAAGCATAGCTTAGGCCAGATCTAAGAAGTAGCCTTGGCCAACTACTTCCAAAATTTTGCCAAGAAAACTATAGAAAGTATTGACTTGCAGGTAGGCATGAAGGCAGGCATTCTCATATACTGTGAGAATGAGGGCAGATACTTTGCTGCTGATATATTTTGTTAAGGTGGGGATTCATGAAGTAATAAATGCTGCTTAAAAGTGAAAAAAAAATAGAAACTAGAGGATGGAGAAAAGGTAAAAATTATCCTCTTTGTTGTCCTATCCCATGCAACAGCCTATCTGTTGCATGGATTAACAAGATTGGCAGCTAAAATAACATTTATCCACTGATTTATATATCTCTCATGGCAGATGGTGTCATCTTTTTGACCTTTCTGTGAAATTCTTCATCATCAGTAGTTTAATTCTTTTCTCAAGCTTGATGTTGAAATATGATTTCTAAAGAACAGGTTCTTCAGATTACAAGAGTGATAGATGTATTTACTGAGTTTAATTTATTATTTTACATTGAATAGATTCCTTTACTAAGCAGAAGGCAACCTAAGTAATTTTTTTCCCAATAGGTAACTGTTGACATTTGATTTGAGTCAGTGCTGCATGTATTCTAATTTCTAAGTGAATCCCTTTTTTAAAAAGTCTCTGACAGTTGCTATCAAATTGATTTTATGTTTTCCAGTGCAATTGAATCACCAACTTTGTTACCTGTATACTCATTTCTTCAAACTCTTCTAGATTGGTATGATAGTTATAGGTAACATCTATTTATTAGTCTCACCCAAACCAAAGCAACTTTTGCTTTGATTTTTTTTTTCTGTCCCCATAAAGTTTACCTGACTACTTTGGGAGGAGGCAGATTTTAGGTCCGGCATTTCTCCTGCAGAAGTCATTTTAAATGACAAAACATTGTTGGATTTATTATGAATTAATGAATTAAATCTGTATCCTACCTTTTCTCATGTGGACCTTTATTTTACTCCTAGAATAGCAATTTGTAAGGTACATTAGGTTATGAGAGAATAATATTGTAGAAATGTCCACTTGCAGAAGGAATGGGTTCTTAACTGTATTCACCAATAAATCACATTTAGGGAATAAAGCAAGGTAATTTTATTCAACAGGATTGTTGTACAAGAAGGTGCCTCTCTAGGCAAAGGTTTCAATCAATAAATCAATTCATAAATGAGTTGGAAGGAACCTTGGAGTTCTTGTAGTCCAATTCCCTGCTCAAGCAGGAGACCCTATACCATTTTTGACAAGTAACTGTCCAATCTCTTTTTAAAAACCTCCAGTGATGAAGCACCCACAACTTCTGAAGGCAAGCTGTTCCACTGGTTAATTGTCCTCACTGTTAGGAAGTTTCTCCTTAAATCCAGGTAGCTTCTCTCCTTAATTAGTTTCCATCCATTGTTTCTTGTCCTACCTTCTGGTGCTTTGGAAAATAAGTTGACCCCCTCCTCTTTGTGGCGACCTCTTAAATACTGGAATGCTGCTATCATGTCCCATCTAATCCTTCTTTTCTCTAGATTAGCCATGCCCAAATCAGTGGTGGGATTCAATTTTTTTTACTACCAGTTCTGTGGGCATGGCTTGGTGGGCATGGCAGGGGAAGGATACTGTAACAACTGCAGCAGTTGAAGGAGAGAAAATGAAAATGGTGGCGGCAGTAGTGGCAGCATGAGGAGCTCCGGCAGGCATGGGCAGTGCCAAGAAACAAGCCCTATAATCCCTGCGGGTCCAGCTGGCAAGGTGGAAAGCCTAACGCCCGAGACTTTCCAGCAAGCCAGAAAAGAGCTCCATTCCTCAGTAAATGCTCAATTCAAAAGTACTCGGTGATTTCCGATTCCTCCCATCCTTGACCAGCATGCCAGAAAATAGCTCATTTCTCAGTAAGCTAAATTCCAAAGTGCTCTATTCAAAAGTGCTCAACAATCTGCGATTCAATCCATCCTTACTAGAAGGTAAGGCGGTGGGGCTCGCCAGTACCAGGGCCTCTACAATCATCTTTGCAGGGTGGTGAGACGGTGAGATTCATCCCTTCCTTGCAGGGCAATGAGCACTGGGAGCTGTGAGTCGGTCTTCAGACGTTTGCAGCCAGGGTGTGAAGCAGATTGCTTCCCCCCAACCGCTCCTCCTTCCCTCTTCCCTCTTCACCAAATTGCTAATCCGAACTCCCTCTTTAAAAGGACTTTGGACTCCCAATAAGTAGGGAAGTATTATTATAAATAAACTCCTGTGAAGATTGGAAGCAATTTTATTTCCTGTGATAGAAGCAGAAGTATATTGAAGCCAGGAGCGAATGCTCAATACAAATCAGAGTCTACATAGCAAAAATATAAACTGTTCGAATCGCCAGTGCAAGACTATTTATGTGCCTCTTTCTCTTAAAAGCAACAAACTTTGAAAGTGTATTTATATTGACTAGGAGGGGGCCAAAAATCCCATTCATCAAGGGAAAGCAAAAACAAAAAGTTTCTTGTTGCCTCCCTCTGAATTGTTCTGTTTGTCTCTGCTGAAGAACGGGATTCCCTCCTCTTCAGCATCTTTGCATCTTTACTATCTCAAAAACTCAATCTATAAAACAATAAAGAGAGTGTAAACCCTTGCTCACTAATTGTTTTCAAGAGGAAAGAGGAAAACAGCTTGAGTAGGACTTGAAAACATTTCCTCTGTTCATGTTTTAATACCTGTTTGACACAAAGAAACTTTCTCCAGCCCAGGAAAAGAGGCCTCCTTCCAGTTTATTAGGGGTTATAAACCTATTCTCAGATATCAGCTACAGCTAAGCAAAGCAATAACCCTTTACTTACTGACTCTCAATACTACTTCATTACTTTCATTATCTCAAAACTTATAACTTTCTACCTCAAGACCTATATCAAAGATAAGATAATGATGTCTCCAAATCAATTTCTTCAAAATAATTAATTTTTATCAAATGATTAATTGATTTATTGTTTTTATTGATTGGTATGATTGAGTGTTTAGTGCATATAGTGTGATTACTGAATATCTGATTAGTAAAATCAGTGATTTAGTGAATTTAATTGACCAGTGTGTTTAGTAATTACTGTAATAAATTAGGCTGTTGCTTAGCAAAATTATTTGATTAGAATGATATGAATAATTGATTGATTGATTTTTAGTAATAAGTAACCTTACTTTTGATTTGTTCTCTAACATACCAATTAACATTTATTAATTACCAACATTCATTAAGTAACTGTCTACCTATCACATTAACTAGATATTGTAATTGTTTAGTGTACTATTGCCATTGACCATGCCAGCCAAAAACTCCAAACCAAAACAAAAGAAAAATATCTCTACCAATGACCTCCCAGACTCCTGCACATGTTTCAGATGCCTTGAAACCATCAATGAAAGCAAAATTTACATCAAATGCCACCTATGTGACAATCAAGCCCACCCTACCTGCTTAAACGCAAACAAAAGCCTAGCTGATATGGTTAAAAATTCAGATACATTCTTTTATCTATGTCCATCATGTTTTCCTAAGCTAAACAAACTGAGTACCCTAGCTGACAGAGTTCAAAGCATAGAATCACTCATTCACTCAATACAAGAACACTTAGCAACATGTTTTGAAACAACTATACAAGCAAGCCTAATCTATCTTGGAAAAAAAATACAACACAGATAAGTGAGTACCTATCACAACCACCACAACCACTACCTCAACTACAATCACAACTACAACCAAAAATAACCACCAAACCACAGCCACAAATAATTACTATGCCATCAAATAATTCCACAAATAATATCCCCTTACTCATCAAAGACATCATGGAATGTGAACAGAAACGTCCAAATGCCATCTTATTTGGTTTGAAAATACCAACAAATCAGACGACATCACCAAAGTTCGCAACATCATAAGCAACTAAAATACAACAAACATCTCTCCTGAAGATATCATGGAAATAACCAGAGATGGCCCTGAGTTCAAATTACAATGACGGCTCTGTGGCCCCAAGATTTTGTAGAGTTGTATGCAAAAATGAGTCCAGCAAATGCATATTCGTTCATACAATAAGCACCATTGCAAAAACCAATCCCAACCACAAAAAACTTCGCTCAAGACCAGACTTATCCAAATTGCAAAGAATCTGCTCCCGTGAACTCCGCAAAGAACTCAAAAATCATCTAGACAATGGATAAAATGATCTATACATTGACTACTGAGCTGATTGCATCAAAAGAAAGTCACACAACCCACAACTCTCCATCCAACCGCACCCCATCTAATCCAACATCACTCAAAACTAGGCATGCATGCCCCTAACTAGCTCTATTCCAACCACAACTGGCCTTAAATGCAAGCTACTCAATGCAAGAAGCCTTGTAAATAAAATACCTGAATTTCTCCTCTTACTAAATATGGCTAAATTCGACATTATATTTGTCTGTGAAACATGGCTCAATGCATCTCTCCCTGACTCCATTACAGTAATAGACTATCATGTTTACCAATCAGATCATGAAATCTGTAGAGGAGATGGTGTTGCTATCTTCTATAAAAAGTCCCTACATCTAAAAAACATCCAAGTTACCCAGAAGCTTGCTATTCCTGAGACCATCGTCTGTGAACTGTCCTTAAATATCACATTTTGGTTCTTACTATGTTACAGAGCCCCTGATTATGACATTGAACATGCAAACAAACTAAAAACACTACTAACATGGGCAGGATTCTGCCCACACATTTTTATCTTTCTTGGTGACTTCAATGTACCTCATATTAACTGGACCCTTAACGAATGTAAAACTGAACCCATACCTGCAACCTTCTACAATGCAGTAACAAATCTGGGACTAGAACAACGAGTAAGCAACAACACTAGACTTAACAACTGCCTCAGTCTCATCTTCTGCAACAGTTTGAATTCAATTTACGGAATACAAATAAAGAACCCTTTTCCAACAGTGACCACAGGATGATTGACTTTTGTCTCAACATACGTCCACACAAAAATCATCACAATGATGGAATCTCCAATAATAACTTCAAAAAAGGCAACTATGATCTTATAAACAACAATCTCTCATCCCTTGATTGGCAATTTCTATTCTCTGGATGCAATACTGTAGAAGACCATTACAACATATTTTTACTTGAAGTCAAAAGAGTCATCAAACTATATGTACCAATAACAACTCCAAAAACCAGAAAAAAACAGATTACCCATAACAATAAGTAAGCTTCAATCCAAAAAGAAATCACTTTGGTGGAAAAACAAATCTGGTCACGTTGCCAACTTCAAAAACCGATACAAAAATTTATGCCACCAGATAAAGACTGAATGCATCAATTTTCACATTAAACAAGAAGAAAACCTTCTACGCACCAATTCTACCCACACTTTCTACAATTTTGTAAACAACAAACTAAAAGACTCAAGGTCCCTCCCACCCTTGAAAGAACCTAATGGTAAAGACTGCAACAATGACACTATTAAAGCCAACCTCTTTAACACAGTCTTTGGCTCAGTATTTGTAAACAGCAATGGATCATGCCCTGCATTTCCTAGTCGAACCACAGACAACTACAATGATCTAATACATATCGATTTTACAGAAGACAATGTTGAAAAAGCACTACACAATCTAAAACCATCTCTATCTATTGGACCGGATGGAATATGTGCCTACTTCTTAAAAAAGCTATCCACTGCCATAGCCGAACCTCTAAGCATAATCTTTGAAAAATCTTTCAGGACCAGCTCCTTGCCAAACCTATGGTCACAGGCCACGGTCACCCCCATCTTCAAAAAGGGAGACCTCAGCCTCGTTGAAAATTACAGACCAATCTCCTTATGCTGCGTCACCTATGAAGTCATGGAATCAATTATTAACCAATCCATCATCCTCCACTTAGAAACAAACAACCTACTCTCTAATAAACAATTTGGTTTCAGGAAAAAACTATCCTGTAATCTGCAACTCTTACACTGCCAAAAAACATGGACTACACAACTCGATCAGGGCAAAACAATAGATGCAATCTACATAGACTTCTGTAAAACCTTTGATTCAGTGGTACACAAAAAACTACTCCTAAAACTAAAATCTTACGGTATCTCTGGACGCGTGCATAACTGGATAGAAGCATTCCTGTCAAACAGACAACAAATGGTCAAAATTGGGAATGTCCTATCAAACTCTGTACCTGTCAACAGTGGTGTCCCCCAAGGCAGTGTTCTAGGACCAACTCTTTTCATACTCTACATAAATGACCTCTGTGATCATATTAAGAACAACTGCATTCTCTTCGCTGAAGATGTAAAGCTATTCAACACCACAGACAATACTGCTACCCTTCAAAAAACCTTGACTATGTATCAGAATGGTCAAACAAATGGCAACTTCAAATCTCAAAAAATAAATGCTCTGTCTTACATATCAGCAAAAAATAATAATCAGAAAATAAAATACAAGCTGAATATTCAAGACTTTGTTGATGATCCAAACTTTGTCAAGGATCTTGGAGTACTCATCTCTAATGACCTAAGTGCTAGAGCCCACTGTAACTACATAGCCAAAAAGGCATTAAGAGTTGTTAACCTAATCTTACGTAGCTTTTTCCCTGGTAATATTACACTACTAACTAGAGCATACAAAACATTTGCTAGACCAATACTCAAATACATCTCATCAGTCTGGAACCCACATTACGTATCTGATATTAACACAGTTGAGAAAGTCCAGAAATATTTCACAAGAAGAGTTCTCCACTCCTCTACTCGTTGTAGAATACCTTATGCCACCAGACTTGAAATTCTAGACCTAGAAAACCTTGAATTACACCGTCTTCAGTCTGATCTAAATATGGTATATAAAATCATATATTGCAATGACTTACCTGTCAATGAATAGTTCAGCTTCAACCATAACAACACAAGAGCACACAATAGATACAAACTCAAGGTTAACCGCACAAAACTTGATTGCAGGAAATACGACTTCAGCAACAAAGTGGTCAATGTCTGGAATACTATACCTGACTCTGTGGTTTCTTCCCCAAACCCCAAAAAATTTAACCTTAGACTGTCTACTATTGACCTCACCCCTTTCTTAAGAGGTCTGTAGGGGGCGTGCATAAGTGCACCAACGTGCTTACCCTCCCTGTCCTATTGTTTCTTTTCTTTTTTTTTCTTTTTCTTAGACATATCCATATATTCATAACTATGTTTTTACTTATACCTATTATCTTGTAAGCAATTGACAAAAATAAATAAATAAATAAATAAAATAAAAATAAAATCTCCAGTCAGAGGTGGTATTTGCCGGTTCTCCAAACTACTCTAAATTTCTGCTACCACTTCTCCAGAACTGGTCAGAAACTGTTGAATACCACCTCGGGCCCAAATCCTGCAACTATTCTTCATATGTTTTAGTATCCAGGCCTTTAATCATTTTAGTTGCTCTTCTTTGCATTTATTCCAAAGTTTATCAGAGACTTCCAGAAAAAATATTAGAGAATCCCAGAAAAAAATAAACACTTTTTATAGGCTTATAAAGTTTGTATTATTACTCAGTAGTTAATATTATAGCCACATTTTCTATCAGTCAGGCATATAAAACAAGACTTGTCCTTTTTCATTATAAGTTTTCCTTCAATGTTCTTTTATCTCTAGACTTTTAGAAATCTTAGTAGGAGATAACCTACTAGATAAAATTTCGCAATGGTAACCAGCCTATACACACTTGGTGAATTTCCATGGTTTATTGTGAGCTTCCAATATTTTAAGCATTATTGAACCACAGTTTTCTTTAAAATTTCCATATTATGGGTAGCTTACAGTAACTCCAATTTTTTTTTATCAAGATACTTCTCTTTTTTGGGAAATCTCATGGAATTAGCATTTGAACATGGAAAAAGTCCTTTATCATTGCAATAAACCTGTTAGCCTGAGAAATATTTTACTCCTAGCATCTAATCACAGTTCAAACGTGCCCTTGCAACATCATTTTTCTTTCTCTCTTTGCTGTTTTCCAATGACATTGCTTTCCTCTTATCTCATGAGTGAGGCAGGCTTAAGTTGTCCTTAGTTGAAGTGCTTTCTCCTTATTTCAATACTGTCCAAGGGCAATCGCAAGTGTACAACATCTGTTAAGCTTTGTAATTCATTATCTTGGAGGGGAGTCAAATAACTGTAGTGAACTTGAAACGGGCATTGGCAATGGGATGTCAACATCATGCAGACATAGTTTTCTGCCATGTCAAGGATGGTGGATAGTATTTCAGCTCAGGAATTGAAAAAAGCCCAGAATGTGATTGATTCAAGTTGATTGTAACAAACCGGGTGGGGGAAGTAATTTCAATCATAGCTGGCAGCTCTCTTCTTCCAAGAATTTTATATAAAATACTATATATGATAAGTTGCCACTCCTCAAACTGAACCTTCTGACACACCAACATCTGTCTTGTTTGGAGATTTGGAGGTCTTTTTACCAGGGACATTTCCATTCAGTTTAAAACTAGGGGAATAAAAAGAATGGTACTTTGGACCTTCCTACCAAAACTTCAAAATATAAAACTTAACTAAACTTTGTGCTACTTTCAAAACATAAAAGGCAGGTCTGCATTGTGTTATCTTTTACATGGCTAATGTTTTATGAGACTTAGTTAACTCATAAAGCCATATATCTAGGAATACACAGAGTTGTTACTTTTCCTTGTTGGAAAAAGAAGGAATAAACCAGGCAACAGAATTCCAAATAAAACTACTACGTGTGGACTTTGTAAGATTAATATGAGAAATAGAACCTGAGTTTCTGCACATTTTCAACCATTGCAGAGAAAATGTGGGAAAGAGATCACAAGGGCTTTCTACTTAGAGCATCATTGCTCAGCCAACTTATCTTCTTTTCTGGAATCACCTTAGTTTTATAAAAGAAATGGAAACAAGCCCATTGGGGAGAATATTATTTTTCCCAGTCAAGGAAACTGCTCCCTCTTTAATATTTTGGGTTTAGCCAATAAATCAGATATTATCTAATAGTGAAAGTACACTTCTTCATAGCTCTTGAAGAAATTATAAAGAAATTGTCATTTTTTTCACAAATTGTGCCATGGAGGTGTTTGGAGGAAATAAAAACTGAATTCTGTTTTATCCATGCATCTTCTCACTAGTTCAGTTCACTAGATGGTGTACCGAAACCCAGACATTTGTTGGTGTAATGAATAATTATGAATGAGAAAGTATTGGAATAAAGATGTAAACAGTCTTAATTCATTTTGCTCTGACTATTAAACTACATTCTTTTGCACTGTAGTGGACTTTTATTTTTATTTTTATTTTGAGAAGGGATGGAGCAAGGATATCCCAAAGGTGATCTTCAAAAGACAACTGAAATTCTTGTTTTTTCCTTTGAAAATATTTCGCTTCTCAATTCCGAAGAAGCTTCTTGGATGAGAAGTGAAACATTTTCAAGGAAAAAACCAAGAAAGTCCAATTTTTGTAAAGCATCTTTGGGACAACCATGACTGAGAATCTCCATAGACAGATGGAGCAAGGAAAAAGATAATTGTCATATGAAATAGTCTACAACATGTTTTGAGTTCCAATTAGTTCATCTTTACATACTCACTCTTATACATACCTACTTGGGTGTAAGTTCTGCTGAGTTTATTGAAATTCACTCCAATATAGTTGGTAAAAGGAGTTTAGCTTTAGACAGATTTAATGAAAAAATATTATTGTGTCTATAAACTGTGTTCTAATTAACTCAGAAAGTTGGATTGCAGTATACAGTTTAGAATGTTTGCCTTTATTCTATTACTTGTTTAGGGCTCAGATGTCAAGGTAATTCTGCATTTCATTTTAAGTCAGCCAAAGCTTTCAGTAATAAAGGACTCATAATACTGGTAGGTGATAAAATTCCACAGATGCCTGCCTGTTAGGATATTTGTGATAAAAGGTTGCTTATTCATCTACAAACAAGTTACTTCTACCCACTCATATTTGTGATGCTCTCTAACATCATTCTCTCTAAAAGCTACAGCAAAAAAACATGAAAATAATGAACAAGATTTGTTTGCATATATAAAAGAGATGGGGGGGGGGAATCTTCACTCCAGTGCCGTGAAATTATGAAAATTCAATCAATCATAATTGATATTTGGGGGAAAGCTTTTGAAAAGAGGATACGTAAGTGCCAATGCATTATTCAGTCACTGAATAACTGACATTTCAATAAGCCTAAAGGGTCAAGTAACCAGCCACCAAATGCTTGCAAACACAAAAACTTCAGGATATTTATTTTTCAACACACATCTTTTGTGTCTCTCTTTTTTGACAAAAGTATGGATACTAAAAGTTCACATATAGCACAATCTTAAAAAGGTTTTCTTGGGAAGTAAATTCTTCTCGACTTAGTGAAACATATTCCTTAGCCTAGGTCATGAAATTGCTCTGGAAAACAACTTTGGGCTAGGATGCAACAGTTCTAAACTTTAGTGATGCTTCAGTCAATATTTGGGACATTCTTGGTGTATCAATGTGCAGAATATTAATGTTTACCCTGAAAATCTATCTGTGGGGCTTACTTTCTGACAGCTATGGTTAAGGCCACCATGTAAGTCTTGAGGGGAAATGGTTTTTAAGCAATTATCAATGGAAGCAACTTTATGTCCTTATTTATATATGAGTTAAACCCATGCTCAACTATCCTTTTGAAATGGAGGGGATTGAGAAAAGTGCTTAATCTGAAATAAGGTTTATACAGGCATCGTATGCTGTGTCAAAGTATTAGGCTTCAGCATTAGAGCTTGATATTTTCCATGGTTACCTGCATTTCACATTCCATTCTGCTCACTGGCTGTTTCCATAATAATTCCACTAGAATAACAATCTAAGATAACACTCAGGTTCAGAATATAATGGCCAGGTGAAATCGTGTTAATTTCCATTTCTATCTCTTCTGTTCCATCTCAGAGAATGCACTTCCCAAACAAAAGGTTACATTTTAAGAAAAGAGATGTGCCTAAGCAAAAAAATAAAAATAAAAGGACTTGATTATATCCAGGCCTTAGGTTTGCAAAATACACATCCATACATAAAAAGGGGGTGGAGGAATACAAGTCTTGCTTTCTATTTAATTGAGACCTGTGAGCTTGTAACAATTTTGCAATTCAAACAGGATCTATGGTATGTATTGAACATTCTCTCTGTCTCTCTCTCTCTCTGTCTCTCTCTAAGAGAGAGAGAGAGAGAGAGAGAAAGTGCAACACATTCACATACCAGAATTCAAGTCAAACCTTATAAAAAAAATGGGGAAAAATTATTTTGCATTAAGGAACTATTACATAAATCTAACCTTAGCTATCATTTGAAATACATTGTTTTCCACATTTTGCAGGATGATTCCCAGGAATTAGAGAGGCTAAAGTAGATGATAATTCAATCATTTTGTTATTTCACCACTCTTCTTCATGCATGTTTTTTTTTATTGGTTTTTAAAACAAACATAAACAAACAAAACATAAAAACATCAAGCCATCTTCCATATATATACATACAGTGTGCCGGTTGGTTTACAAATTGTTTTGTGCTTCCATTTCGTAGTCTTCAATTACAATTACATTATATATATTCTCATATTTTCAATCAAGTATTAAATACATTAATATCATTATTAATCAATCATTTGACTATACTTTTATTCATTCATGTTTTATGAAGTCATCATATTATACTTAATTTGTTTTATGACAGTTCATATTATCATCTCAAATCTATCCGACAATCATTTTGTAGATATAATAGGAAAAGAGTACATCTTTATATATTTATTATTTTCTAAGAATCTACATATTTCATTACTATGTTTTATTGTTTAACCATTGATAGAATAGATCCCAAATTTTATAAAATTGTTTATCATCTTGTTCTCTGATTTCAAATGTCAATCTACTCATTTCAGCACATTCCAATATTTTCTTAATGATTTCCTCCTGTGGTGGTATTTTCTCATTTTTCCAGTTTTTAGCAAATACAATCCTAGCCGCTGTTAATACATTTACAATCAAGTATTTCAATTCTTTACTATATATTTCAGGTAAAATTCCCAATAAAAATATCTCTGGTTTCAAATCTATATGCTTTTTTGTCATTCTTTCCAACCACGTGTGGATTTTAGTCCAATATTTTTTAGCAACTGCACATGTCCACCACATATGGTAATATGAGCCAGGTATCTGATGACATTTCCAACATTTTTCAGACTTGTTCTTGAACATTCTTGCTATTCTTGTTGGGGGGAAATGCCACCAAATTTTATAATCTGCGTCTAATAAGGAAATGGGTCTATAGTCCTTGATTTGTAATGGATCGGCCTCCTCTTTTGGAACAAGTGTAATATAAGCTTCTGACCATGATTTGGGTATCTTCTTCTTTAATATAACTTCATTCATGACTTCTAGCAATGGAAGGTTCAACAATTCTTGTATGTTTTATAAAATTCTGCCAGAAGTCCATCTGGGCCTGGTGCCTTTCCATTGTTTTGTTTCTTGAGTGCTTCAGTTAACTCCATCATCATTATATTGCTTTCTAACATTGTTTCAATCTCTTTAGGTATCTGGGGTAGATTAGCATTCTGTAAATACTGTTTAACTCTTTCCTCATCAATGTTATGTTGTGTGTATAGTTTCCCATAATAGTCTTGTATGATTTCCTTTACTACCATAGCAAATTTGGCCTTGGTCATCTATTAATTGCAATATTTTCCTTGATTCTTTCTCCTTTCTCAGTTTATATGCTAACCATCTACCTGGTTTATTTGCATCTTCAAAGTAGTTCTGTTTTGCACCTCTGATTTTCTGTGCTACTTCTTCTTTTTCCTATTAGACCCATTTTATGTTTAGTTATATCCATTTTTAACTTAATGTCCTTTTTCTGTGGCATTTTCTGTAGCTCTTTTTCAAGTCCTTTATACTCATCCTCTAATGCCTTAGAGGCTAGTCTATTCATGGTGTTTCTTTTCCTTGTATAGTCTATTATCAAGCCCCTAACATATGCCTTCATTTTATCCCATATGTTCTGAATTGATGTATCTTCTTTTTTGTTTTCTCTAAAGAAGAAAGCCAGTTCTTTCTCCATCTACTGTGTGAAGTCTTTTTCCTTTAATATAATATTATTTAACGTCCATCTAGATCTTCTTCTTTGTCCTTTCCATTTAATTGTCATTGGATTGTGATCTGCCCAAGTACTTGTTTCAATATTTATTTCTTGAATATTAGCTAACAATTCTGTTGACATCCATATCATATCTATTCTGGACCATGATAAATGTCTATTTGAATAAGATGTATTGTTTAGTCTTAGCATTTCTTTCTCTCCATGTATCTTTTAAATTTATTTCATCTATCATTTTAAAAAAAGATTTAGGGAGAGTCTTTCTGCTTTGCTTTGTTGTTTTCTGTGCTGTGTAGTCCAGTTTATTATCTACAATTCCATTAAAATCTCCCATCATAACTATATTAGCATAGTCCAGTTCAATTATTTTCATATGTAATTTTTTATAAAATTCTTCTTGATTGTCATTCAGGGCATAAATTGCAATCAGGAGTGTTTTCATATTATTGTCCATTATTTCCACCATTAGTATTCTTCCATCGTCATCGGTATAGTTCAATTTTGCTGGGATAATATCTTTAATGTGTAAAACCACTCCTCTTTTCTTGCATTGTGTCAAAGAAGTAAATATTTTCCCTAGTTTTGGCTGTATCAGCAACTGTTCGTGTTGCTTTTTGATATGTACTTCTTGTAGGCAGATTATATCAAATTTTAATTTCTCTAATTTATGGAAAGTTTTCCTTCTTTTAACAGCTGAATTAAGTCCATTTATGTTAATTGTAATCAGTTTTTTCTCTTTCATGGTTATATTTTGTAGTTAGGTTTAGCAGCTCTCGTAGATCTTGGTTCACGTTTTTCTTTGACTTCCACCTTTCCACCTACTGCACCTTCTTCTTTTTCAGTCGCCATTTGGCAGTCCTCTTGGAATTCAATTAGCGACATTTCTTTTTCTGCCTCCTCCTCTTTCCCTCCAAAATATTCTGTGTGAAATGATTCAGCTTTCAATTGAATCAATTCTATGTCTCTGTTCTTGCCATGTGAGCATTAAACCTTCTGGAATGAGCCATCTATAATTCACCTCTTTTTTAAGTAGCATTTTGGTCAGAAATCGGTATTTTCTTCTCATCTCTCTCACTCTTCTGGGTACTTGTTTCAAGAGCACAATCTCCTTGTCTTTATATTTCAATGTTTTCTCTCTTGCCACTTGCAATATTTGTTTTTTAATGGCTTTCTTTGTAAATTTGATGTGAACTTCTCTTGGTCATCTATTTCTCATTGCATATCTTGTGAAGACTCGATAAACCTCATCTATTCCATCCATCATCTTCTCTTCGTTTATTTCCAAAGCTTCAGCCAAAATTTCTATGATTGTCTTAGCTAGGTTTTGTTCCTTTTCTTCCTCTATGTTTTGGAATCTGAGATAAAATTCTGATCTGTCCATCTCCCATCTCAACATCCCACTTTTATCTTGTTCAACCACAGTTAATCTGCTATCAATATCTCCAATCTTCTTATCTCTTTGTTTATCTTCTTCTTCAATTTTTTGGAATCTCTCATCATACTTCATCATCATTTGTTGAATGTTCTCCACCTTTTCATCAGTTTTCCCTGTTCTTTGTTCAATGTTCTCTGTTCTCTTTTCAATATTCTCTGATCTTGTTTGAATATTTTGAATTCCTTGAATATTTCGTTTCAGAGCTGTCCCAACTTCAGCAGCTTTAATGGCTGCCTCTTTGCTGCTGGCAAAAAGAGTTTCTCCTGGATCTACCAGGAACTTTGTGGTATCCCTGGGATTGACAGGATGCGCTTTTTACATTCCCCGTCTCTTCGGGACGGTTTAGATCTGATTGGACCGTCCAGGAGCAAAGATATCGGCAGCGATCTCAGACCTCCAAGATCACATGCTGTATCGTCGCGATGCCAGCTCCCCTGTTCCTCTTCATGTATGTTTTTGATCATTGCTTTAAAGTATTGGCTCTCAGTTTTAATCTTTGTATGCTGTCCAGAGATATGGATGATTGGCAGACCTAGAAATTTAAATTACAAATAAATAAATACATACAAACATTCATGTAAATAATACACAAAAGGCATGGTATTGAGGGGAAATCATTTAGAAAAATGGTGCAGAATTGATCAACAAAATGCCTATGCTTTGATAAAGCTATACCATAGATGCATAGATTCTCGCTCCTCTTTCTCTGTGTGTATATGTGCAAGATCAAACTGGACATATTCATAAAAAATGAACTCATTAGAACTGAGTATAGCAACTTACAATAAAAACAGTAGACAATTTAATATCTTTATATCTTTTAATAAACAGTATTGGGCCTCTCAATTTGTTTGAGTTCTTAAGGAAAGTATTGAACCATATTCTCCCTGAAAATTCTTCACCCAAAGCTGCTCTTTGGTTAATTGTAGAAAATAGATGAATCTATCATTTCAGGATGCAGATTTAAATGGCAGTATGTGAAGTGAGGCCAAACATGCTTTTATTGAATAATGAATACATATCTCAGCACCTGCTCAGGAAGCATCGGATTTTGCCCAGTATTTTAAAACAGGTGTTTGCTAATTGGAAATCCAAGGCTACAGTTACTTTGATGTTATATTAAATTATGACAAAGCCTCTTACTTGGGGCCATTGTATAACCTTGCAGACTCTTCATATGATCTTTGCCATTAGACCTTGCACTTCTTCCCAATTTTCTTTGCATTTGTACTACAAGAAAGCAGGCAAAATACTCCAATTAATACAAAACCAGAGAAAAATGTTATCCTCTCAGCTGCTTGAGAAGAAATTACAGCCGAATAAATGAATTCCTTGTTGATCTAATTTGTACTGCTAGTGAACTGTTGAGATTATACACAAAGGTTAATTTCCACATCAGCTCTCTGTGAGCTTCTCTTTATTTTTTACATAATGTTCTCGTTCAACCTGCCTATCCCCTATCCAATATTCTGAATGTCAAGAGTTTGTGTATTTTGTATATTCAGCTCTAATATTACTTCCCAAGTAGAAAATATTAGAAGTCAGTGGTGCCATGAATTTTCCAATTAAACTGAAATAATATGAATTTAATTAAAAACCAGCTACGAAACCAAACTTGTTTGCATATAAATGCAAATAACTGAGTTGATTACTAATAGCATACTGGAAACAACATCTCATTTACTTCTGCTTTTAAATATGGGATCCAAGGTGTGGCTATTCAGAGGTTACTGAAGAGGCAGTGAGGTTTCCTTCAGTTATTTAGGCAACGTACCCCTCGTCTTCAAAAATTAGGGAAATATATAATTTCAGTGATAAGATTTCCACTCCAAATCAATACTTCTCCCCCACCAAATTTCTGTTTCCTGTTGCATCCATCCCATTTTTTTAAAACAAATGTTATTCAATTTTTCACATTAAAAACAAAAATCTCTTTTTAGTGGACAACATATTTCCGGGTCATCACCTTTACATACCAATATATACATTCAATTATATTATTCATATATGCATACTTAGTTCTATTATTACCTTTTCCATTCCAAATTTTCAGTCATGAGAGAAACAAACACATTAATTCTAGCCTCTTTCATTAATCTCAATCGAAACATCTTTTTGTTTCATTTCAATTATTTCAAATATAATCCTTTAATATTTATTTTAAAAATAAAGATAAACAATATGTGTTTGCCTGATAATAATAATAATAAAAAATTACCAATGTCTCTCCTTGCTTTTAATAGTCTATATTAACTTATCAATTTAGTTGGTTCTTTAGTCTGTCATATTCCCTTTCCATTACATTCTTTTTTATAAATTCTAGATTAATACAAATTTTAACACTAAAAAAAAAAAAGTATAGGTTTCCCCCCTTTCACTGTTTTGAGTGTGACACCTCAATGATTAAAATATACCTTTATTCCCTCATCTTGATTCCCAATAAACCATTATTTTTAAGAAGTTACAATAATAATCATTACATCTTTTCATTTGGATTCTGCAGCATATTTTCCCCACTTGATTTTTAATAAGAGTTATCAGTATCTATATTACCCTATTTTCTAAATATTTTTAATTGCAGAAATATTCTTATTACCCCTTGTCACCCTGCAGAATCCCCTTTTTAATTCACCAACCATTATCTCTGAAAAAACATTTTTTTTAACATTTTACTATTTCCGTATTTCTTTATTTCATGCACCTGTTTCTTACTGCTTCTCCTCCCCCTCTTTTCCCCATATCTTTTCTCATTCCAGTTTATATCCCTCTCTTTCTTAATATCTTCCTTTTCCCTTTTCTGCTGGGTCTTTCTGCCTTTCCTGACTTCACAGGTATTCCCCCTTTTGATTGCCTTCTTAAATTTCAACTTTTTAACCTTCCTTCTTTCCCCACTTCTTTGTAGTGTTCTCTGTGTTAATTGTCTATTTAAAATGTCTTCTCCTTGAATTGACTCCTCCTCCTCTGAAGCTCTTCCTTCTTGTTCTTCAATCACCATTTCCATTTTTTCTAACACAGAGCAAAATGATTCGCCTCTTTCCTGTAGTAATTCTCCCGTATTTTTAAGTTCCATTTTTAATTCCTGAAGAGATATCATCATTACACACTCTTATATCTTATGATCGTTAAAGTCCACCAAAAAAAAAAACCACTTTTACTTTCCTTCTTTCTTCTTTCAATTTTCTAAAGTTCTCAGTTATTTCAGCCCAGGGTCTATACCAAAAACATCAATCAATCCCACAGTCAGTCTTTCCTTGCTTTTTTCTTTATTCTGGCTCTGCTTTCACTTTCTAAGGTTCTTACTTTGTTTCAATATTTCTTTAATGTTATATCCACACAAGTTCATTCAGAAACAGGATGCTTTCCCTTTTGTTTGAGCTCAAGTTTTGTCAAAAGGTGGCACTCTCCATTAGACAAAGTCTTCACCTTACCCCCTATTTTTTTATTTAGGGTTTTTCAAACCTCAATATTCCAGCACAGTCCAGTCTCCAATTTGTAAACTTTATTATTATTATTTTTGACAATCTTAAGTCCAGCTTTATTTTATGCCTGCTTATTCCCAAAATATTTTAGTCCAATTTAGTTAAATCTTTAGTTCCAGTTTCTTCCCTTCCCGGTTCGAAGCCCCGCTTAGCTGTCAAAAATATTTTATTTTTTCCCCCCTGTCCCTTTGTAATTTCGCTGCTCACTTTTCTTTTCTTAAAAATTCCATGTTACCTTAATTCCGGGGTACTTTTGTTTAGTTGTATTGCCCAGTTGTCCCAGTTCAGATGTTATCCACCTCTTTCTTTCCTCCTGTACAAATCTTAATCCAACTGAGTCCTCCTCTTCGGGGTGGCCATTTTAAACCACCGCTGCAGTCATTTTTTGGGGAAAAAAGACCAAGCCCAGGGGGGGGGGATGCAGCTCCCCTCAACCTGGCTTGCAGCTTCCCCTTACTCTGCTGCCCCTCCAAGGCAGCTTCAACCCCTAATAATAATCAGGGGTCTCCAAGGAAAGAGCATGGACCATAGCCGCAGACAGTCATGATCTACGGTCCGTCAGCGAGGAGGCTCCGCCTTCTTCTGCATCCATCTCATTAAGGCCAGTTCTCTATATAGACATATTGGCCTTGTCTGGACTTCTAGAAGCAGCTTTGAAAGAACAGAGGAGTCACTGACTTAATTAATGGGAATTAAGAATTCTTAGGTTTCAATAATTCTTAGGATTATAAGAAACTTTGTCCATGCTTCAAATTTTTATATCATCTGACTCAAATAAGCCACTGTAGGTTCTAGATGTTTATCAATATAAGACACATAAAAAGTGAACAATCAACCATTACAAATGTTCAAACATCTCCTCTTGACTCAGTCATCCAGTATAGGCTTGATTATCTCGCTTTATTTGGGACTTAAATAGATCAAGGTAGCAATGTACATACTATTTTAATTACTGTACTTCTGTTGTAATTTAATGGTTAAATTTGTATACTTTAATACTTTGTATTATTTGTTAAATTTGTGGTTTTTATTTTTCTTATTTTTATATGACAATATGTTGCTAGATTTTAGCATTTGGCAAGCTATCAAATACAATATATGTCATATCTTGGCATTCTCAGTTCTTTCTTTAGTTTAAAATCACATCTTTTCAATGTCTTTATTAGCTTTTCTTATAACAATTTTTATTAATTTATGATGTACCATACAAAAATACAAAAGAAGGAAAAATAGTGAAGGGAAAGGCAAAAGTGTGGAAAAGGAGGAAGGGAGAAAGAAAAGGCATTGACTTTCAACTCCCTTTGGTGCAGTAGAGTAGGGTAATAATATCAAACCACAACTTTTTAGTTTTACATAGTAGTTTAAACTAGCCACACCTGTCTATCCAATACCATACCTATCTAATCAGTAAAGCCCAAAATCACAGTTTCATTTTTTTCTCCCTCAAGCACAAAGTCCAGAAGGCGTTTCCAGGTAGAAAAAAAAGGTATTTGTATTTTTTTCTTTGATCAAAGCAGTCAATTTAGCCATCTCTACTAACTCAATCAACAATGGCATTGTCGATTCCTAACATAAGAATAGATTGGATATTCTTGGGGGAAAAGTCCGGCTTTGGCTTTGATTCTGGAAAAAAAAAAAGCAGATTTTTATAGCTTTCCTTTTTCATAGACCTGCTACGTGCATGATTGTTTATGCAGGGGTAGGCTTCAAAAATTTTAGCAAGGGGTTCTCTGCCAGATTGCTAGGTGAGCATGGACATGGTGGGCGCAGCCTAGTTGGCCTCCTGCATCACAGTGGGAGGGGGACGTTTTTGCCCTCCCCGGGCTCCGGAGGCTTCTGGAAGCCAGAAACAGGCCCATTCCTGGCCTTCCCGAACTTCTGGGAGGCCCATTTTTCACTCTCCCTGAACCTCCATGTGTGCTCTGTACTTACCTGCATCCAAAATGGGCCGCATGAGGACTGCTGGGAGGGGTGGGCAGGGCCACCAAGAATGAGATTTGGGAGTTTTCCGAACTATGCAGAATCTAAGCTAGGAGTTCTCCCAAACCCCCACAAACTCCCAGCAGCCCACCCTGTGTTTATGGACGAAACATATACACCCTCCTTGGCAAATTTGGCTAAGTTTAGTTAATCAAAAAGTGTTGAGAGCAAATGACATTTTCCAACACTTACGCAGAGTACTAAGACCCGATTGAATAAGCTTTCAAGCACTTAGTGTGTGCCCACTGCTTAGTATTTTAAATTACTTTTAGGGGAAAAAAGTAATATCCATATTGTACCTTGAAAGAAGACCTACGCTGTAAACTTTAACTGCAGCCTGAGTTGGCAATCATTTTACAGGGACAAGACACTGCAATGAAAATTGCTCTATAAATAAAATCCCTTACAGAAGAATTAAAATGGAATTCATATTATTGATGCGCACTAGGAGCCATAAAAAACATAAGACATCAAGGAAGTGGCACGTGTTTCAAATCACAAACTGCCACACCTGAAGGACAACCTGAAAGTCAGCTCTGCTCAATGGTGATGAATCTGTTCTCTCAACTCTGTGGTATGTATAACTCTAATGCATTTGGAATCTTTGAAGAAATACAATGTAAAAAAAGATATTAGCTCTATTCAGGAGAGTTTTACTTCTATCAATTACCCCTTTGCAATGCAACAATATCAAATAAAATATTGTTTTGGGGAAAATTGAGGGGGTAGGGGAGGATGTTTTTTTTAAAAAAATCTCTTTATCAGACAAATGTCTGCAGAGTAACAACTATGTGATTTTGAATAGTAATTTGCTATGGAATTTGCATGGTGCTTATATGTATTTTAAGGAATAGTGTAGGGATGGGCAACATGGAATGCAAAAGGCCATTGGCAGCCTCTGAACTTCTTTTTCATTCCTTCCAGAGCCCCTCTCCAATGGCAATTTGCAGACAGCACATATTTTGATATACCTTAAAATAGGCCAAATATAATTTTAGCAATATTGTTTTTATAAAAGCCAAACCAAACCAGGAAGTATTCTCAAATTATCTCCCAAAACTCTTGATCCTATTCTTTTTGTGCTATCATCATTAAAGCTTAACCTCTGTACTAAAATTCCACTGGAATTTCTACATAATATCAGAGACAGAGAGCAACTGAATAATTGTGGTATGAACATACACTATTGTTCTAAGAATAAAAAAAAAATGATTTGTTCTTCATTGTGACCTTAGCTGTTAGGAGTACTCTAAAAGAAACAAGCAAACAAAAAGCCAGAAATTAAATGTGGCTGGTGTTAGATTTAAAATACAGACAAAAGAGGGATTCTAAAGTCTAGATGGTGAGAGTAAGAAACTTGGAGAATTATCGTCATGATTTTCATTTTCAAAGATTAGTAAACTTCTCTTTGCAGAGATTTAGAAACTGGTTTCCCTTATAATTCAGAAAAAGTTGAACCCAGGCATGAAAGGCTCTGTCTGCTATGACATACCCTATTTCAAGTGTGCTGTGATTTATGTTCAGTTATTCGCAACAACATTGATGGGGCTCCATGTCTAGCAGGTGCAGCAAATGTTTCAATCTTTTTTTTCAATGGGCACTTATATTTATTTGCTACTCTGGAAAATTATTTTGAATGAAGACAGGGCCTGAGAAAAGAGACAGATTTACAACTTTGGAGGTTTAAACATCATGTTAAAAAATCCACACACAACAGCACAGATCACAGTCTTATAAGGCATTGTTATGAACATTCTACTGTAGTATCATTTCAGAAGCATACATCTTAGAGGGAACCAAAATATTATCTTCATAATGTTCAAGCATTGAAACCAGATGCTTTAAAAAGAATCTGTACTGTATGTGTGTGTGTGCATGCAATAAAATAGGCACATACCCGAATACACTTCTCTATATAAAAAGATACAGGTAGTATTAACTGATGCATAGCATGAGTTTAAAAGTAGTTATAGTGAACAAACTGTTGTGAATCAATAAAAAGTAACTAAGCCCAAATGCAAAGCGGGTTTTGAAAGCCTGCACACCTGATTGGTCCTTAAACAACGAACAAGGATTGGTCCATAACAAGTCCCTGATTGGCCAATATTAGGACACTTCTTATTGGGTATTAGTTGAACTTGTTGCACATATTATTGGTCAATAGGGTAGCAGCCAACCCTATAAAAGGGTTACTGCTGCCCATAGCCTTGCTCTGTTCTGTTCTATCTACTGTTATTAAAGAGTTGAAGTCACTGGTCAGATGTCTGGTCTCCATTATTCTCCAAACTTAACACTGGCGACGAGGATGGGATGCGGAGACCGAAGAGCTGACTGATCTACAGAGCAACCAACAGAGCACGTGGTCGAACACGCACTATCAACGGCAACATGGCCAGCGGTGCCGTACCACCCGCTCCATTCGACCCAGAAACCGAAGACTGGGAGTCGTACATGGATAGGTTCCAGATGTTTCTGGAGACCAACAACTTGAAAGATGCAACAGCCAGCAAAAAAAGAGCTGTATTTCTAACCCACTGCGGGCCTACCGTGTTTAAAATGGCAAAATCACTTGCCAAGCCAGCCGAAGTAAAAGCGATGGACTGGGACGTCCTCGAGCCTTTGCTACGGGCCCACTATGCGCCCACCGTGCCAACCTTAGTCAGAAGGCACGAATATTACCAGAGGGTCCAGCAGAAAGGCGAAAGCCTTGCCAACTACGTCGCAGACCTCCGCAACCTTGGAGGCCTCTGCGGATTCTCTAACTTAGAAGAAGCCCTCCGAGACTGCCTAGTTCTGGGCCTAGAAGACTGCACGATCCAGAGCAAAATCATGGCTAAGGGGGATATCAGCCTCACCGATGCCCTTAAAGAAGCCACTGCAGCAGAAGCAACCAAGAAGTCGGCAGCCCGAATACGCCGCACCAGCGCACTGCTACGTCAACTCGCCAATGCTACCTCACCTCGCTCAGAGAGACACCCAGTATCGACTCACCACGAAGACCTAGAATCCCCGTCAGAAAGTGATGAGGAAGAGGTCAACCGACTCCGAACGGAACGAGACCAGTTCACACAACGCTCACTTTGACCTTGTGCAGGATGTGGAGCGAATCACCTACGATCCAGCTGTAAATTCCTCGACGGACTCTGCCGCGTTTGCGGGAAAAGAGGTCACATCGCAAAGGTTTGCAGAAGCAAACAAAACTCCAACTCCAAACCCCGACAGGCCGAATGCCAGTCTTCAGGATTCATCGGCACACCCCGAGACAAACTGAATCACCAATGGGGAAGCCACTCCTAAAGAAACAAACCGTCCACCACTTCCACCAGGCGGGAAGAAACCAGGCGGGAAGAGACCCACCAGACAATTACCATAGGCCACGCTACATCCCTAGATGCCGGAAAATCAGAGTAAAGGTCGCTATCGAAAACAAACCTTGTGTGATGGAGGTGGACTCAGGATCATCCCTCTCGATGGTGTCCTGGAAGACGCTCCAACAGCTCGTTCCGACGATTCACCGCCAAGACCTCAACCCTCAAAGGGTTATACTCAAAGATTACCAGGGTAACCGAATTCCCGTTGTCGGGTCCCGCCGATTCCAGGTCTCTTTCAAGGACCGCACTGTCGTACTGCCACTGACTGTCGTTGACCGTGACCAGCCTAGTCTTTTAGGCCTGCAATGGTTCAGACCGCTCGGAATCACTGTAGCCGGAGTCCACCGTGCCGAGAGCAACGATTGGGAGGAAGCCCTCGTGCAAGAATTCCAAGACGTTTTCGCGAACGGACTAGGCAAGTACAAGGGGACCCCGATCTCATTTAACTTGAACCCTGAGGTAGCACCCATCCGCCTTAAGCCGCGTTGGGTGCCGTTTGCCCTGAAACCTAAAATCGACGAACAACTCGATAAGCTAATAGCACAGGGCGTGCTGGAACCCACCGACCACGCCCGGTGGGAAACCCCAATAGTGACGCCTATCAAGCCTGATGGGTCACTGAGAATTTGCGGAGACTACCGGGCCACCCTAAACCACACACTTCAGCAAAGTGCATATCCAGTGCCGGTAGTGCAACACCTGCTCCATTCCCTGGGCGGCGGGAAAGTTTTCGCTAAATTAGACCTAGCACAGGCGTATCAACAATTGCCTGTAGATCCGGCCACCGCGAAGGCGCAAACTATCGTCACGCATAGGGGCGCATTTAAATGCAACCGGCTCCAGTTCGGGGTGAGCGTCGCTCCAGGAATCTTTCAGGGTTTAATGGAAAGGCTGTTACAAGGAATAAGAGGGGTCGTACCGTATTTCGATGATGTCCTCATCGCCACCCCTAACAGAGACATTCTAGAAAAACGACTCCGAATGGTCTTACAAAGGTTCCAAGACGCCGGCCTCAAAGTCAAAAAAAATAAATGCCAGTTATGTACCGAAAGGGTGGAGTTCTTGGGATACCTCCTGGACAGTCAAGGAATCCATCCCACTGAGGACAAATTAAAGGCAATTAAGAAGGCCCCCACTCCAAGGAACAAGGCAGATCTACAGGCGTTCCTCGGACTTATCAATTTTTATAACGTCTTTTTACCCAATAAAGCAACGGTAGCTGAACCATTACATAGACTCTTAGACAAAAAAGCAACGTGGGTTTGGGGACAACGTGAACAATACACTTTCCAACAAGTAAAGAAATTGCTAACTTCTGATTCTGTACTTATGCAGTACAACGAGACTCTGCCGTTAACTATTACCTGTGACGCCTCACCTTTTGGGGTTGGAGCAATCCTGGCTCACGTATTACCGAACGGAGCAGAAGCTCCCATCGTGTTTTTTTCGCGAACTTTAGCTAAAGCTGAAAGAAATTATAGCCAGCTTGATAAAGAAGCTTTAGCTATTGTGGCTGCAGTTAAATGATTTCATGAATATGTGTATGGGCGTGCGTTTACAATAATTACTGATCATAAACCACTACTGGGGATTATTGCGGGTAATAAACCAACCCTGTATATATTGTCCCCCAGAATGACCCGCTGGTCTGAATTCTTGGCGGCGTACAACTACACCTTGCAACACCGTCCGGGGAAATCAATTCTCCACGCTGATGCATTGAGCAGAACACCACTTCCAGAATCGGTTGAAGATCCAGCCCCAACCATCACAATGCTACAAATTGAGGCTCTACACGCGCCGCCATTGACGGCGAGAGACATTGCCCTTCAAACAAAACGAGATCCGGTCCTGCAACACATCCTACGTTGGGTTGAACGTGGTTGGCCAACAGAACAACTATCACCGGAATGGGCGCCCTTCAAAGCCCGCCAAACCGAACTGTTTTCCCAAAAGGGCTGCATCTTGTGGGGCGATAGAGTCGTAATCCCGGGCAAACTGCAACGAACTGTTTTAGCGGTATTGCACGACGGACATCCGGGCATCGTGCGAATGAAAGCACTCGCACGGAGCTACGCCTGGTGCCCGGGAATCAACAAAAGAATCGAGGCCTGGGTCGCTACTTGTCAACGTTGCCAGGACGCCAGCAACGCCCCACCTAAAGCAAGCCCAACCGAATGGAAACTCCGAGGGGACCATGGTCCCGTATTCATATTGACTTTGCGGGGCCTACAAAAGGGCACACTTTCCTTATTACAGTCGACGCCTATTCAAATTGGCTCGAGATCCATCGAATGAACACAACTACAACGGACTCAGTTATCAACAAATTAAACAGGCTATTTGCCACACATGGTTTTCCGGACGTTCTGGTCTCAGATAACGGCCCACAGTTCACAGCATTACCATTTGAACAATATCTTGCTGACCGGGGCATCCGCCATGTGCTAACCTTGCCCGCGCACCCTGCGGCGAACGGACGTGCAGAGCGCATGGTACAGTTTGTAAAAAAGACCCTCCACAAAATGGAATTTGGCGACATCGATGAAAAAATCAATCGAATTTTATTGTTGCAGCACATCACGCCCCACAGCATTACCAACAAAACGCCCGCCGAACTTCTCATGGGGCGGAAACTACGATCGCACCTCGACCGGCTCCACCCCGCATACGCACCCGAAAAGCCTTTCGGCTCCAGCAGCAAATGCCGGGAATTTAAGGTAGGCGATTTAATCTTTGCCAAAAACTTCTCCGGCGACCCTTTATGGATACCCGCAACCGTCACCCACCTCACAGGGCCTAGATCTTACCGCCTGCTAACAGACGATGGAAGGGTGTGGAAACGCCACATAGACCAACTCCGTTCGAGATTACCACCCAGCGCCCATGGCTCCCCGGGTTCCCCAACTGAGGGGGGAGGAAATATCGAGGAAATTGACTTCGATATGACAGATAGCAGGCCAACAGAAACCCTACGGCCCAGCGAAGTACCGGAAATCGAAGCAGGGAGGGAGTTGACTTTCCCATGGGACGTGAACACGGGGGAAACCGAACTGCGAAACCCCGAAGAAACACTGATTGGTGGGGACAACCACAACGAAAGCAGCACGGAATTTCCGTGCAGCGAAACGGAGCTTAACAGAGATCATCCAAACGCTCCACCGGAACCGGACTTTAGGCCAAACCCGGTGGAACCACGGAAATCATCCAGACAAACCAAACAGCCTGTTTATCTTGAGGATTTTGTTACAGCTCCCCTCAAACGGAGCCCAAGGGGGAGGGGTGTTGTGAATCAATAAAAAGTAACTAAGCCCAAATGCAAAGCGGGTTTTGAAAGCCTACACACCTGATTGGTCCTTAAACAACGAACAAGGATTGGTCCATAACAAGTCCCTGATTGGCCAATATTAGGACACTTCTTATTGGGTATTAGTTGAACTTGTTGCACATATTATTGGTCAATAGGGTAGCAGCCAACCCTATAAAAGGGTTACTGCTGCCCATAGCCTTGCTCTGTTCTGTTCTATCTACTGTTATTAAAGAGTTGAAGTCACTGGTCAGATGTCTGGTCTCCATTATTCTCCAAACTTAACACAAACGTTATTAGATACCACCTAGGCAAACCAATGCTATTCCAGTAGTGGAAAAGATCAGGGGTGGGATTCAAATTTTTTAACAACTGGTTCGGTGGGCGAGGCTTAATTTGTATGTGTGGCTTGGTGGTCACATGACTGGTTGGGCATGGCTTGGTGGTCATTTGACTGGGTGAGCGTGGCCAACTCTAAGTTATCCGCGTGGGTGTTGCCTGTATGGGCCAGGAGGAAAGAAAGATTTAACCTCTGTGCAAATGTGTGTGTGTGAGAGAGAAAGTCGGGGGAGAGAGAGAGGGAGGTTAGTTTTTTAAAAAGCCCAGAGGAGGGGAAAAGATAAAGTTGTGCCAAAGAAATCCCAGGGTGGGGGCAAGGAAAGAAAAGGAATCCCTGCTCTGAAAAGGGAGTACCCTCCCAAGAAAACAAAGGAGTCAAAACCTTATTTACTCATACTTTTTAAGCAATTTCAGGTTCACTTTCCCAGATTCAAGTCTCTTTGCTTAACATATGTGATATGTTAACATATTTATACCCCTCTATGTTTTTAAGCACTAAGAATTCTCTATTTAACTAGATTTAAGAAAAGCACTTACATTAAGTTAGTGGCAATTTTCTGTATCTCACAGGCAATGAATTAGTATGGAACTACTTTATAACCATCAGACATAAACTTTTGATCTTTTTTTTATTCCATCTGTCTTCTGACACATCCTCATTCTTAGATTCCAAAGTGGTTTTCCTTTTCAGAAATTCTCCTGTGAGTCTCACTCTCAAATACTTTGTGGACTTCATCTACTCAGACACAGATGAGCCTTTAATAGTACAAAAACTACCCAAACCATTTTAGGCTATCTAAGGTTATCTTTAGGTTGCAGGGTGACGCCCAGGTTCCAAAAGAGATATTGAAGTTGATGCATTTTCCTGCTTCTGTTGCAGCCCTCTTGGACAAGACAACTTTGGTGGTGATTGAACAAAACATCTTCCAGCTCTTTAAGATTGAGTTTAAGAGGCCCCATGGTAGAAGCTGATAAGCGGAGAGCAAAGCGTGGGCATGTCCCCCCACAAGGAGTGTGAAAGGAGGCAGACACCACACCTCTGAGGAAAAGAGGAGGTAAAGCCCTGGCTGTCACCTGGAAGGGGACCACGGAGGGACACATCACATGCCCCATTGCCCTCACAGCTGCTACTTTTGCTCTCAGCTTTTTCCATGGGGTGTTCTTAAACCCAATCTCAAAAAGCTTGCAAGTCCCCTCCCATCGGGAAATGGCTCCAGGCAGCATCCAGGTTCTCTCTGCTGCCTGGAGCCATTTCCTGATGGTAGGAAGACTTGCAGGCTCTTCGCTGTGCCGGGAAAGACTCTCTCGCTCTCTCAACTGGAGCAGGAGGCTTGTGTCGGCTCCGGCCAGGTCAGTGGCTGCTTCTCTCACCTGCTACTCCACTGGGAGAGTGAGAAAGTCTTTCCTGACACAGCAAAAAGCTTGCAAGTCTTCCTCCCATTGGGAAATTGCTCTGGACAGCAGAGAGAAATAGGATTCAACCGGGCTGCTTCTGTGCTGCCCATGCGCAATAAGGACTGACTGGGCAGGGAGAAGAGAAGCAGGAGGATAGAGGCGGGGCCAGCCAGAAGCCCAATTTACCAGTTCTCAGACCTACAGAGAATCGTAACAACCAGTTCTACCAAACCGGTCCAAACTGGTAGAATCCCACCCCTGGAAAAATTGATGAACTATTTCTGATCCCAGAAATGACAATTAAAGTTATCTTTATCATAAAATTTCAAGAAATGCAAGATTGTGTTGATGGCCTTCTGAATACAATAGCATTCTGACCACAAATTTTCCATTCTGATGAGGATTTGCAACTCAGCATATTGTTGGAAATGTGACTTCTTACTGGAGGGGCAGGGGAGGAAAGAACAAGAAACATTGAGTGAGAAGCATCACAGAAGATGCTCTGGTTTTGTTATCTGCATGCTAGCATCAAGAAACAATGTTGCTTATTTATTTCTGGCAAGTAGTTCTTTTATGATTGGCCCCATCATCATGTAGCCACTTTCTCTCAAATTCCAAATGTGATGCTGGATGATCCAATAAAAAAGTCTTTTTCTTTTGATTTACACAAATATGGGGAGAACTGGTTTTCAAAAGTCTGTAACTACCAAACCAAATTTAAACTAAATATTGTTTATAGTTCTTGAAAGCAATAAAAGATAATTCAGTTTTGGGAGATTCAGCGTAAATATTTCTTTTTTCTTTTTCTGGTTTTTAATAATATTTCCTGAACTGTTTAGATCCTAGATTGTCACATGATGACTCATTTGAGATGAACATTTGCTACCAGTTCTTGTAATTCTACTCTTTTGAAAACTATTTTAAAATAGATTTCTAATATGGCCTGATTAGATAGTGACTATCCAATGCCCTGAATTATTTGAACAAAAGGAAATTTTGTAGAAATAATGTTGGGTGTAGCCTAGTACTGTTACATTTTAAGGAAGTAATTATGGAAAAAAGTTTGGACAATGTACTAGACAAGAAAAAATACTAATTATATTTATATGTAATTTTAAAAACAATGTTATTTAAAAATACCAACAAAACAAAACAAAAAATAGAACCAAAGCAAATTAAAATCACACAAGACCGCATTACTGCATAGTTTGTAGTACATGAAACTACAGTTCTAATCATAAGAAATGAAACATTTCTTTCTAAAACATTTTTGTTCAAAAATAAGTAATGCTTATTACTTTGATAATTGAAAAAAATGTAATCATGTCTTAAGTTGCACAATTTTATAAAAACCTGGGGGAAAATAGAGAGTAAAACCATAATATTAATTTAGTTGTCAAAATGTTAGATCAAAATGACTTATCATTTTGCCATTATTATCTGATAAGCAGATAACAAACATGTAGAATTTTTCTATAACTTCTCCAACAATCTAAAAATTCTTCTCATAATAAGCAAGACATGACATAGAAAGTAAATATAATTATGGAATTATAATTAAATTATAAAAAACTAATACTAAAAGAAAATGAAAGATGCTATATATAGCCAGCTAACTTTTACAAATGCAACATATTGTACTCTTCTAAAATAATAAGTGATTTTCCATTTGGAATACTCTGAATATTTTTCATTCATTATTTTTCCCTTGGCAATAATTGTACTGCAAGAAATGAACTGTTATTGCTATATTAAGGTCAGGGTGTTACAGCTTTGTAAGATGTAAATTTCAAATTATTTTCTTTTACATTTTTTCTAAATCTATAGTTTTCTCTGCACTTATATACAAAAATAATGTAAGTTTAATGGGGTTTAAGCCAATCATTTAACAGAATGCAGATTCTACTCTTTATTGTTGTTACTGAGTGATAATGAATGGATTGCTTCAATCAGTTACAAAATCAATTTATTTTCAATAAAGTACCATTCTATATTCATATATTCCTTTCTCTGGAACATCATTCCCCCAGAGATTAGAATGGCCCCCACTCTAATACTCTTCTGGAAGGTGCTAAAGACCTGGTTCTGCCAGTGGGTCTGGGGAACCTGGAGCAGGATGGAGCCCATTAAATGGCTTGTGTGATCTGATGTTATCAGGGTGGGGTGGGTGGGAGTTGGGGGGTGATTTTATTATATTGTACTATACTAATTTATTTGATTTTTTCTTTTTGTTAGTTTTTATTGTTTTAAATGTGGTTTTATATTCTGTGGTTTTATACCTTGAGTGTGAATAGGCAGCAATATAAATTAAATAAATTAATTAATAAATGAATGGATAAATCAATCAATCAATAGTTATTTGTTTTTAAAGGCAGAAATGCTTGGTTTTAATACCAAGGTTCAAGGTTTTGGCAATGTTTTAAATATTAAAATTATTCCTACAATAAGTAGAAGGAAATGTCAGATTTGTGAATCCAATAATAATTAATAATGAAATCAGTGCATATTTATGTTGAAAACTTTCTTGTAAATCATTTCTCCAAGGGCAAAAGATAGACACTGAATAAATGACAAATTAGTAAGAGAAAAACAGAGCATTTAGTACTATGTTTTATTATTCTAAGGGTGGTAAGCATGTGTGTGTGTGTGTGTTTCCCATAACTGGTTTATTTGCTCATTAGTTATAAATAATTAATTATCTCCTTAATTAGTCATAAATTGAAGAAATCATTAGTCAATTTATAGACTGATTACTCTTAAGGTGTAAAACCCTGCCCTGATACAAATCAGAACTTTTCCTATGAGACCAAGTATGTATTATCAGGTATATGACTATTTTTTCCCCTTCTGTCCAGTTGTATCTGACTCTCAGAGACTGAGTGGATAAATCTCTGCAGTTTTCTTGGCAAGGTTGTTCAGAAGTGGTTTGCCAATGCTTTCTAACAGCTGAGAAAGAGTGACTGGTTCAAGGTTATTCAGCTGGCTTTGTGCCCAAGGTAGGCCTAGACTCATGATCTCTATTTTATTAACCTTATAACCTCTACACCAAACCAGCTCTCGGCAAATTAAAAGGCATTATTATTATGCACATTGATAATGTCTGTTTCAATTTGGTGGAAGGTTTAGAATGTATTTTACTCAAAAGAAACTCAGACAAACTATTCCAGGATTTATTTATTTATTTATTTATTTATATTTATATTATTTATTTATATTTATATATTTATATATTTATATATTTATATATTTATATATTTATATATTTATATATATATATATATATATATATATATATATATATATATATATATATATATATATATATATATATATAATGTTATATTTTAACGTTGCCTAGATACTTCCAATCTTACGCGGGAGAAAACCGAATAAAAAGATCCAATATAATATATATATATATATATATATATATATATATATATATATATATATATATATATATATATATGGTGTTCGGCTTGGTTCGGGTATTTTCCCACGTCATTGTAGTTCTTTTAAAGTTGTAGCAACGTTTCAGCAGAATCTCATCTGCCATCATCAGGCTTCTGTATTGTGTCCGTCTGTGGGTCAGACTTTTACAGTGGTTTCAGATTTAAATTTGGGGCAGCCTATTGCTGTGCCAGAATGGTTTTTTCTTCATCCTGATTGGTTGGGAGTCTTGGTTAGTTCCATGAGGTGTTTGGCTGGTTGGTATTTATTTTTGATGATTTCAAGGGTCAGAAGATATCAGAGACACCCATCAAGCAGAACACAGCAAACTCCGAGACCAATAAACACAGACAGATCACCAGGATGAAGAAAAAATTCGGCACAAAACAGAGCCGATGATGGCAGATATATATACAATGACGTGGGAATATATATATATATATATATATATATATATATATATATATATATATATATATATATATATATATATATATATATATATATGGTGTTCGGCTTGGTTCGGGTATTTTCCCACGTCATTGTAGTTGTTCTTTTAAAGTTGTAGCAACGTTTCAGCAGAATCTCATCTGCCATCATCAGGCTTCTGTATTGTGTCCGTCTGTGAGTCAGACTTTTACAGTGGTTTCAGATTTGAATTTGGGGCAGCCTATTGCTGTGCCAGAATGGTTTTTTCTTCATCCTGATTGGTTGGGAGTCTTGGTCTGTGTTTATTGGTCTCGGAGTTTGCTGTGTTCTGCTTGATTGGTGTCTCTAATATCTTCTGTCTGTTTTTTGGCTCTTTTTGTATCTTGATTGGCTGGCAGCATTGTGTTGCTTTAATGGAGGCCTTTAGTGCAGCTTGGCTTCGGGTAAATGGACGGCTATCATTAGTTAGGATATCCATCATATGTGCAGTAGAATCCAGCCTAACTAAATTAAATACAGATGAAGCTGATAAAATAAGACACCAAGTTACCAACATCTTATGCACAAGCAAACCACCAAAAAGCAACTTACAGAAAAATGAAATCAAAGCACTACAAACCCTGAAAAGAGATAGCAGCATAATCATCCTCCCAGCAGACAAAGGGAATGCCACTGTAGTAATGGACAGAAAAGACTACGAAACAAAATTGACAGACCTACTCCAAGACTCCACATACAAACCCATAAACACAGACCCAACCACATATCTGGAAAAATTAACCAAGAAGAAAATTATAACCAGCCACATAAGCAAAGAGATCCAACACGCGATCATACCCAGAGAGAAATCTTCCAGATGCCCCAAACTATACGGCCTCCCAAAAATACACAAAGAAGGCATACCTCTCAGACCCATAGTCAGCTCCAGAGGAGCACCACTACAAAACCTAGCTAAACACCTAGCAAAAGAGCTACAGCCCCATGCTGAAACAGCAGCTTCTCATGTAAAAAACTCATACCACTTCTTGGAAATGATCAAAGATCTACACGTGGAGCAAGAAGATCTGCTTGTAAGTTTTGACGTGGTTTCACTATTCACTCAAGTCCCGATAAAAGAGACCCTTGAAATCATCAAAAATAAATACCAACCAGCTAAACACCTCATGGAACTAACAGAACACTGCTTAACCAACACATATTTCATATACAAAGGACAAAGATACAAACAAATAGAAGGAGCTCCCATGGGATCACCACTGTCACCTGTCATTGCAAACCTGTTCATGGAAGAATTCGAATCCAGAGCCCTGGCCAATGCCATCCTCAAACCCAAACTATGGTTAAGATACATCGATGACACATTCGTGATTTGGCCCCATGGACAAGAAAACCTAAACAATTTCCTAACACACCTAAACAGCGCACACCCCAAAATCAAGTTCACCATGGAAACAGAAACAAACAAACAACTACCATTCCTAGATGTACTAATCTACAAAAAAACAGATGGCACACTAGGACACACCATATACCAGAAGAAAACCCACACCAACCGCTACCTCAACGCCCAATCCCACCACCACCCAGCACAGATAAACTCCGTGGCTAAAACACTAATTACCAGAACCAAACGCCTGGCAGACAAGACACACATTAAGACTGAACTATGCACCCTGACTAAAGTACTGACAACCAACGGCTTCCACAAAAGCAAAATCACCAGCTTGATCCACAAAAACACACTGAAACATAATAGAGACCCAGAAGATGAACAGACCTATGGAACAGCTGTCCTGCCCTACATAAGAGGTACTACAGACAAAATTAGTAAGGTACTACACAGACATCACATCAGGACTGCCTTCAAAACAGACAGAAAAATAGCAGCCATCCTTAGCAACCCCAAAGATAAAATTGACCTGGAAAACCAAGGCATATATGAAGTCCCCTGTGCATCATGCCCGGCCACATACATTGGACAGACCAATAGAAGAATAAGCACCCGCCTGGATGAACACAAAAATGCAGTCAAAAAGCTGGAACACACTTCCTCACTAGTCCAACACATGGAAGCCACAGGTCATAGCATCAACTTCAATGGCACCAAAACCCTGGCCACTATAGAAAACCCTAATCACAGAATCATCAGAGAAGCCATAGAGATTGAAAAAAGACCAGAAAGCATGAATAGAAGAGATGATTCCACCAGGCTGTCAATCATTTGGAAGCCTGCACTCACAAACAAAAAAATCTCCACACCACAAGCCAGGCAAACACCTGGGCACAAACAGATCCCCCTGATACCTCCAGCTCAAACACATCCCAACCAGGCACCCAGATGAAACCCAGCTTCCTAACTAATGATAGCCGTCCATTTACCCGAAGCCAAGCTGCACTAAAGGCCTCCATTAAAGCAACACAATGCTGCCAGCCAATCAAGATACAAAAAGAGCCAAAAACAGACAGAAGATATTAGAGACACCAATCAAGCAGAACACAGCAAACTCCGAGACCAATAAACACAGACCAAGACTCCCAACCAATCAGGATGAAGAAAAACCATTCTGGCACAGCAATAGGCTGCCCCAAATTCAAATCTGAAACCACTGTAAAAGTCTGACTCACAGACGGACACAATACAGAAGCCTGATGATGGCAGATGAGATTCTGCTGAAACGTTGCTACAACTTTAAAAGAACAACTACAATGACGTGGGAAAATACCCGAACCAAGCCGAACACCATACATGTAAGTACCCGCGAAAACTTAAGAAAACATATATATATATATATATATATATATATATATATATATATATATATATATATATGTATGTATGTATGTATATATGTATGTATATGTATGTATATATATATATATATATATATATATATATATATATATATATATATATATATATATATATATATATATATATAGTATTCAGCTTTGTTCGGTATTTTCCCACGTCATTAGTTGTGCTTAAAGTTGTACAGTACAGAACCATCTCGCCATCATCAGGCTTCTGTATTGTGTCTCGTCTGTGGATGTCTTGAGACGAACACAATACAGAAGCCTGATGATGGCAGATGAGATTCTGCCGAAATGTTGCTACAACTTTAAAAGCACAACTATAATGATGTGGGAGAGAAGCTGGTACATATAGGTTTCCATATATCATAATATGGTATCCTTTGCTGAAGTATGTTTTGTGCCTAAGGCAGGACTAGAACTCACAATCTCCCATTTCTAGTCCAGTTCCATTAAACACTATACCAAAATGACTGTCTTAAAGGAAAATATTCATCACTTCAGTAAGAGTAATACAGAAGTCTACTGGACGTGTGCTAAGGCTTTAGAAAACAGGTGTTGGTTTCTCAGGTGCCCATTCACACTCCAGGTGAACCCTTTTGTGAATCATCACAGTCAAACACAGAAAGCAATATTTTTTTCACCACCAGACTCATGTCAGAAAGCCCAGAATTTTCTCCCTCATTAGGAATGGCTTCTAGAAAAAGATAGATAGATAGATAGATAGATAGATAGATAGATAGATAGATAGATAGATAGATGATAGATAGATAGATAGGTAGATAGGTAGGTAGATAGATAGATAGATAGATAGATAGATAGATAGATAGATAGATAGATAGATAGATGGATGATAGATAGATAGATAGATAGATAGATAGATAGATAGATAGATAGATAGATAGATAGATAGATAGATAGATAGGTAGGTAGGTAGATAGATAGATAGATAGATAGATAGATAGATAGATAGATAGATAGATAGATAGATAGATAGATAGATAGATAGATAGATAGATAGATAGATAGATAGATAGATAGATAGAGATAGATAGATAGATAGATAGATAGATAGATAGATAGATAGATAGATAGATAGATAGATAGATAGATAGATAGATAGATAGATAGATAGATAGATAGATAGATAGATAGATAGATAGATAGATAGATAGATAGATAGATAGATAGGTAGATAGATAGATAGATAGATAGATAGATAGATAGATAGATAGATAGATAGATAGATAGATAGATAGATAGATAGATAGATAGATAGATAGATAGATAGATAGATAGATAGATAGATAGATAGATAGATAGATAGATAGATAGATAGATAGATAGATAGATAGATAGATAGATAGGTAGGTAGGTAGATAGATAGATAGATAGATAGATAGATAGATAGATAGATAGATAGATAGATAGATAGATAGATAGATAGATAGATAGATAGATAGATAGATAGATAGAGATCAGAGGTGGTATTCAGCAGGTTCTGACCAGTTCTGGAGAATCGGTAGCAGAAATTTTGAGTAGTTTGGAGAACTGGCAAATACTACCTCTGACTGGAAATTTTACAGTATCCTTCTCCTGCCATGCCCACCAAGCCACAGCCACAGAACTGGTAGTGAAAAAACCATGAATCCCACCACTGATAGAGATATATTTTCAGACAGAAACATCCTGCAGTAAGTTTTGATTCCCAGTACAAGATGAATATAAATGATTTCTCTCAAATGCATTGAAGATTGTGTCCATTTTATCCAATGGAAGATTTCTGTTCCAGAATGGCAATAACACTTTTTAACTTGATCAAATGATACAAAGTTCATAAAATACAGTATCTAAAGAATTGTGCTTTGTAGTCTAGGGAGTAGCAAGTAAAACCAAATGTTACTTTTTAGTATCTATATTCTGCATAAACTAATGAGGTTCTTGCACTGTTGTTGTGCTGAAAAAAGAGGCTTCTTTTCCTTCTCATACTTTCCACTGCAAAAGCTAAATACTATGCAGTTTTAGTTTTTGGGTCATAAATGACTACAAAAAAGTCGTGAAAATGTTTTAACCAAACATGTTACCTTTCCTAACAGTTACAGGAAGTATGAGCTTACAAACTCCATTTCTTACAAATGAAGCTCTACTCCACAAGCTGAAGGTATTGACAAATAATTAATCTAGCTCTATTTCTGTGACCTCCTGATTTTATGTAAAAAGCAATCCCAGCACCATCATTTTTGGCTGGCATTCTCCTGACATTTTCCCATTCAACTCAGCTGCTCTTTCCTGTGCCCTGTATATTTGCAACACCTCTGTTTTACTTAGAAATGCTACAAAAATAGCAGGTTATTATTATTCTTAACTTCAAACCTCTGTACATTTCTATTTGGTAGACCTCACATTGACACAGATGTTGAAAAACTGAATATGAAGTTTTAGCCTGTTGCGAAGAACAACTTGTATGGTTATACCTCCAAAGCAGGACTAGGTAACAAGCAAGCTAAAGATAATCAAAAGGAAAAGCCATTATTGCTCTTTTCTGAATACTAAACAAAAAGTCTTGTCATTAAAATTTAATATCTGATGATGCAATGATTATATCGTACTTTTCCTTATAGCTGGAAGGGACAGCTTGGTGCTTTCAAGATGGTTGGTATTTAGTTCTTATTAAGTTGAGGGGCTAAAGGCAAAGGATTGTCAGAACAATTATTTTAGCTCCAAACAATCCAGTTGCTTAATCCCACCCCCACCCCCCATTTCTGGTACTCTTCACATCTCAAAGCTAAAAAAAAAAAATCAGTCTGATTTTACATTAAAACAGCAGAGATTAGACTAGTTAGTGAATCAGATCACAGACTTCAATCTTATAAAATATATAAAATAAATATATGCATTCATATAATTTGGAAAATCCTTTGAAGGATATATAGTAGTAATCTAGGTGGAGGAAAGAGGGTGGAGATAGTTTTCTCATTCTGTCATTTTGGAACCAACATGGCCTTACCTGAAAATACAATAACAGCAATTGGACAGAAACTTGTTTTACTAGGGAATGCTTGTTCTTGATAAATCCATTTTAGGTAGAAATTTCCTAACTTTTAAAGCAGGAATTTTTCTGCCTCATCTTATGAAGATAGAAACTTATCCTGAGACTTTGCATAGATAACACTGAAATTGTCCAGCCCAGGATAATTTCTCTTCATAGGGAACTCTCCCTCATTGTTCAAATTGCTTAATCTTTTACTCATGTGACTAGAAGCAGAAAGTCAAAGCAGAATAGTGTTTCCTGGATTCATGCCTGACACCCTTATTTTCAACAGTAGAAATCACCAGAAACCATGAAAGACTCTGTCTCCCTCTATATCTAACACCAGCTGTGCCACATGGCTATTTCACTTATTTTCAATTCACCGGAACAGTGCTGTGGGCAAAATACTTCTTTGAGTATCCCTTTTCATTCTCATTGCTTGGTGTCTCATGGCCTTTATTTCCTTAGCTAGGAGGGGGAAAGGAAATAAGCATGTAATCTGTTGGTTTTTTTAATCTCTATGTCAACTGGATTGTGTCTGAAATTGAAAGAACAACAACATTCTAATAAATTCACTTGCAACGTTCAAATCTTGTTCATTTCTTTACTGCAGAAGATATTCATGTCTTTTCATAGAATGCAAACATTGATACAGCAAAAGAAATGTTTTAAGAAGAATGATAAATGAAATGTAGGTTTTAGTAAAAAATCTTATCTTCACTACTTTTTAAAAAGTTTGACAGTAATTAGATTCTCACACAGCAATAAATATTTTGTTAGATCTCCTATAAAGAGAACAGACAAATGATGATAGTTTTGACTGCAGTATTATTGACTGTTTATGGAGATTCTCGGTCATCCAGGTCTTGGTTGTCCCAAAAGACCTTTTTAAGAGGCGACTAGATTTTCTTGTTTTTCTTTGAAGATGTTTTGCTTCTCATCTAAGAAGCTTCTTCAGCTCTGACTGAATGGTGGGGAATGGAAGAATTTCACACTCCTTGCAGATCCTTTGCACTCTTTTAGAGAGTCATTGAGGTTTATCTGTGTCCTCAAGGTCACTTGAGTAGTGCAAATGAATGTGGAGACTCTTGGAATTGCTGAAAGGACTGTGTTGTAGACAGGAGATAGATAATGTCACACCCCTCCCCCTCTGTTGAGAGAGGGTTGTTCAGTTTTGACATAGATGGCCTCTTTGACCATTCTTTCAAACCAGGAGTCCTCTCTGTCCAAAATGTGAACTTTGCTATTCACAGTATAGGAAAATAAATCCATGAGGACAAGATTCAGGAGACAAAGGCAAAGAGCCACTCTTTTGAAGACAGCAAAGTCCACATTTTGGACACAGAGGACTGCTGGTTTGAAAGAGGGGTCAAAGGGGCCATCTATGTCAAAATTGAACAGCCCTCTCTCAACAGAGGGGGAGAGATGCAACATCATCTATCTCCTGTCTACAACACAGTCCTTTCAACAGTTCCAAGAAGGCTCCACACCCATTTGCACTACTCAGGTGACCCTGACGACACAGATAAACCTCCAGGTGGCCTCAATGACTCTCTAAAAGAGTACAAAGGATCAACAGTCTGCAAGGAATATAAATTATTTCATTCCCCACCATGCAGTCAGAGCTGAAGAAGCTTCTTGGATGAGAAGCAAAACATCTTCAAAGAAAAAAAAAATCCAGTTGCCTTTTGAAAAAGCACCTTTGGGACATTATTGATGGTGATTTATTTTTTAATACATCATTATTTGGGTAATGTGTTTTTTCCTTCACAAGTTCAAATGGAGGAAATAAGATAATGGCATGAAAAATTTGAAGAAGAAATCTACTAGTTGAACTTGTAGTGACTTCTTGGACACATCTATTTAGTTGTCTTGGTAACTATGTGTAGTTCTAGTTCCCTGGAGGTTTCTTATCCAATTACTAATAAATTCTCAACCTGCCTAGATTCAGAGTCTAAACAAGTCAGCTAGGTATGATCACTTGCTGAGGAAAAAAACCCTCATAAAACCAATAATTAAGTTAATAACATGTGTCTGCTGTGTATTGTTGAATGCAAGTTGTTTGTCTACCTACCCAATATCTATCATATACAATGTTTGACATGGTATGTATTTTAACTATATCTTTATTCCTCAGCATGCTGTACAAGCAGAATCTACATTTTGTGATTTATTAAAACATAATTAAAATAACCTTATTTAGAAATTAATTAAGTTTATTTAGAAAAACTCAACAAAGCAAACCATGCATTCACATGATGTGTGAACTCAGTGTCTTTTGAAAAAATATTGTGGTTTCCATATAAAATAAGATCAGAAGTTCAGGGATCTTTAAAAGCTACAGAAATTTATTGATCTTTATTTTTTTTTTCCTATCTATATGGTGGGAATCAAAAGCTTACAAAAATAATTTCTGTTATTACTGCTACATTCCTAAGCTATTTATACAGAATTATATAGTGTTTTCATGTTTTTTTAACAATTCACTGCCCTATGTATAACTAGCCAACTAGCCAAGTCTTGTATGTGCCATCATAGAAAAAAATGTCAAGAATTTATTTAATTAATTATCAGATAAATTTATATGAATGTCCAACTCAACATAATGACTGTGGGCAGCTTACAAAATTCAAAATACACAATAAAATTCATAAAATACATTATTATATCCATTTATCCAGGATATAGATTTGTCACTAATATTTTAGTGATAGACAATTACAAAAAATGGAATTGGTTACTATTGTGGTGACAACTCACTAGTAAAAGAGACACTAGGTGTTTCATCAAACAGTGTAAAGATACATGTAATAGGGTTCCATCACTGAACCCTGAAGTTCAGATAATTTTGATTTTTACCCTGCAATTCCTTTTCACACAGTCTGTTATTACCATGTTGGCTACACAGACTCTTAAGTAGGGCTTATTTTTGGGTGGGTGGGTGGGTTGTAGGCTTATATTAGGCACACATGTAAAACATGCTAAGGCTTATTTTTTGAATAGGTCTTATTTTCAGGAAAATGGGGTAGTATAGTTCTGGGTTTACTTTGCTACGTACATGGCAAATATATATATTTATATTATAATATTACACATCTCTCCACTGCTGGTTGAATGATTGTGCAGTGAAGAATATGACATTCATACATACATACAGACAGACAGACAGACAGACAGACACACACACACACACACCTCTTGCCTTATAATTTGTACAAAAACTTTTATGGATTTCACAGATGCCTCATAATTAAGTACAAGCCCTCTTATGGATTTCACCAAAACTTCTTTCTTTCATTCCCTTTTATTACAGAGATAATTTTATTTTATTTTAAATTGAACATGAATACTTGGGGGAGAAAACCATATGTGAAGAAGACTTTTAGAACAAATGCAATCACTATATAAGCTATGCCATAAATATAAAGAAGCATGGTAGTCAATCAGGGATATTCTGAAAGCTGTTGTGGTTTAAGAGCAATTTGTATGTGGATTTCTTCAGTCCTAGCTAAATACTTAAACTATTACATCATCCATTACAAATGAACAATAACACTTCTGTGCTATTGATACATTCCAGATTTTAATTTTATCTGTGATGTTGAACAGGAGGTTGGAATGATAACAGGAGAGATTCAGTATTTCAGATTAGATAATTAGATAATTAGATAATTAGATAAACTTGAAAGGATATATGGATGGATAATTTAAGGGTATAATTCAGCCTTGTGTATGAAATGTGTTCCCTTTCTAAGAGGCTGTGGATGAATATGCTTCTTCTACCTGGGCACCCAAGCTTCAGCTTCTAAATTCCCCAAACAATGTGGCCATTAGTGAAAATATTGCTTCAAGTTTGAAGAATAGTGGTTCAAGTTTGAAGTACATTGTTTTGTTCAATATTGCACAAACAATCCATAGGTTATACAACACACTAAGAAAACCACAGAGTTCTTACACTGAATTTGTTACTTTTAAAAGGAGGTAGATTACTGCCTCCATTTTTAGTTTAATCTGATATTGTATTAGGGTAGTTGAGTCATGGTTCCAGGCTCCAGCTCTGCTTGGGGGAAAAAAATTAAACCCTCTTTAGTAATTATACTTGTAAAAAAATATTTCTAGGAAGATTGAGTTCTGTTGGTTATTATTGATTTGTTACATTACCCACCATTCAATAAGTAAGTTCTCCCATTCCACTTTCATAGACCTGTTTTGATGGAGCTAGTCCATGATTGTTTGTTGATGATACAATAAAGAAAGTGATATAGTTGCCAGAAGGAAGAGTCTATTATCTTGCTTTCTTCCCTTCCCAGCCTGGGGTGGGAACCATTATCTGTATATTTTCCAGGAAGTGCCCAGGTTGGCATTATGCATCCTGCCCTGTTGCAACTATTACCTGGTCTAAACGTTTCAGGAGATCTTTCTGAAAGTCACAACTAGTACAAGTCAGTTTAATGCAGATAACTACAAGTAGTCCTCAAGTTATAAGAGTTTATTTAGTGACCATTTGAAGTTACAACAGCACTGAAATAAGTGACTCATGTCCATACGACTGTTGCAATATCCCCATAGTCATGTGATCAAAATTCAGATGCTGGGCAACTGACTCATATTTATGATAGTTGCAATGTCCTGTGATCATGTGATAATCTTTTGTGATGTTCTGACAAAAAGAGTCAATGGGGAAGCCACATTCACTTAACAACAGCATTACTAACTTAACAACTGCAGTGATTCACTTAAAAATAACCATGGCAAGAAAAGTCATAAAATGGGGCAAAATTCACTTAACAACTGTCTCAGTAATAGAATATTTGGGCTCAAACATGTTTCTAAGTCATGGGCTATTTATAGTCAAGATCCACTGTAGCTTTTCTGATTGAATCTGCCCTCAGGACACTTCTCAGTTTCTCAAATACACCCTACTTTTCTATAGGTGCAAGTTTAATGGGTAGGGAATCTATAGACATCCAGCCTGCTGAATCACTTTTTCCAGAAGCCCAAATGATAGTGTTGCCAATGGCAAAGAATTGTAGGTTTACAGCTATTAGAGAACCTCATCTAACAGCCTCTCTCTGACTAATAATCTGATAAGCATATAAGCCAAAATGGTAAAATGGATATTCAAAATCTTAGCAATTCCACCTGAATACCAGTTTCTGCAGGCAAAGAAAAAGCCTTCATTACGCTCCCTGAATAACTGAAATGTTTGCTTCTCAGAAGGTCCAGCATGGCTCTTAGAATGCTTGAGCAAGACCTCAAAGTTATGCAAAGTACCACTAATATCATCATAGGTTTAATTCTCATAGATTAATTCTGGACAGATGAGAAGATTGCTTGAGATCTAATAATATAAAAATGCCCACTTCAATTGTTTTCTTTGCAAAACTCCCATTTAGATGTTTTTCTCCATCCCTTCCTGACTGCTTATTCCCACTTTCTGACCTGGATATCATCTACCTTAGCCCATCTGAATCCAGTCTCCTTCTCCTCCCAGTTCTTCAAAATTCAATTCTTCCCTGCTGACTCTCAACAGTTATTTAACTGGTGCAAATTGCAAACTTATTTGTATCAGCAACGGCTAATATTCTGCAGTCCCCAAATTACTCTTCTTGTCTTGTCATGGTTTTCCCGTTTTTATGTCTTCCTTATTCATGAGCAGATTCTTTCTGTGTTTTGATACTTGGTTTCTTATTTCTTTCTTTTTTTCTCTCTTTATGTTGTCCCTTTCTACTGTAGGTTAATTTTTTCCTTTTTATTCCTTTTTTTACCTATTGTATTGACACAGTCTTACACTTCTGTTCTTTTCCTTTATCCACCCCATTCTTGTGTGTGTGTGTGTGTGTGTGTTATACTCACAACTTTTTATAACTATTCCTAATTGTTTTCACATCTTTCATTTCTACACTTTGTGACAAGCAGTCTTGTCTACTTTCTAGATGTTCCCAATTCAGAATTCCTTACAGACTCCATGCTGTCTTACCAGTAGTATTTTTTATCACTTGTCTACTTCAGTTTTACCTTTGTATTTTGAGGAATTTATTTCCTCCTTTTGGATTCTAGTTTACAGTCCTGTGAAACCACATCCTTAATGCCCAATCTAACCTTTTTCTTCTCATAGCAAACTCCTGACAGTTTGCACCAGTCCCTTAACTTTCATTCTAAACTGCTTCTAATATTGCCATGAGATTCCTTCTCCCTTTCTTCAGGAATACACACTAAACAGTTTTTAAACTTTCTTCCAGGTGGGATATAGCTAGCATCTAGGTTTTTCAAATCCTGTATATAAATCTATTTAGTGTTTTAAACCACCTTCATTGATCAGATCAGATTTCTAATCTCAGTAATGCTCGTTTGGACATACAGAATGCTTCCAACATCCAACAACATATGTGGTTGTCATTTTTAAAATTCAAGTAGTAAAGTTGGTTTTGTCTGTTCCTAATGGCAGAATTTTCCTTTTGTGGATACTGCAGGAGGTAGGTGGAATTGCTTCTTATGGCTCTTTTTTGACAGCAGGGATGCTTAAAGTCTCAGTAAAAGAGCTGCCTCTAAGGGAGCCAGCATGTCAAACACAGAACATTTCTGTGTTAAAAGAGTAGCTACATATATTAGTTTACTTATATGAAAGGTTTTTTTTTTTTTTTTGCAGAGCTAAGAATGGATTTGCACAGCAAAGAGTGGTTCATTTCTATTAGTAAAAACATTATTTTAGCTAAGCATTTGCTCAAGTGTTTTTAATTCTAAAGCAATCTTCCTTCCCAGTTACCTTTTTCTGGAAAAGTGCACAAATCTCTGGACCTCAGGATTTTAAGAAAAAAGAAAACAAAAACAAAATAGAGCATGATGTCTAAATAAGCATCACCTAAGCATCATTTATAAAAAGGAAAACGTGTTATTATTCTTATGCAGCATGAGTATTTATTGCACCGTAAAATATCTAAGGTACTGTCACTTTCAAGTAGGTTTTATCCCCCCCCCCCCAGTTTTATTCCTCTGCCTTTAATATTAAATTGAAATTGATTGGATGTGACTGTTGAGAATTGGGGTCAGCAGATTTGTACAACATGTTTAAGATGTAGTTACAATAAAGTGAGTGATTGGAAATACCAGCAAACAATAAAAAACATGTCGCTATTTTTTTAGTCATCTGTTTGAAAGCAGTTCTCGGTAATAGCCTACAGATTCATTGCTGATACATTACAGTGGTTGAGTATGTCCTTGCACAGTTGCCCCTTCTTATCTTTATATTGGTTCCAGAATAGCAATTCAGAAAATAAATGCAGAAATGATTCCTATTGTGAAGAACACAGACCCAACAGGGAAGTCAGAAATTATTCTTTTAGTAAAATGGAAAGGGAAAAAAACACTGGAACTATTATCACAAAGAATGTTTTCCCAAGCAATGTGTTTACAGTGCATGCCTTACATTAAATGGTGACATTTTAAAATCTATCACTATTACAAAGACCATCTAAAACCCTCTCCCCCAAAATGGATTTTCACATTCAGGTCATGCCATGTTCATCTTTGAAGACAGTGGCGAGGATTTGGTTTGCACTGCCCCTCTGCACTTGTTATGGGCTTTAAAATCTCTCAGCAGTGCAATTAAACACAAAGCAGATACCAATCAAGTAAAACTCCAGATGTCCTGCCCAGCAGGTGAGAGAATCTAGGAAATGTTACCTTAAGAACTTAGTATTTATTTCTGGTCTGATGTGAGGTCCACTAAGGTTGAAGCTTCTTGCCTGTAGCATTTCCCTCCTCCTCCTCCTCCTCCTCCTCCTCCTCCTCCTCCTCCTCCTCCTCCTCCTCCTCTATAGTCAGAACATAGCTAAATGGACTTGGGCACCATTACAGATGCTATTTTTATTACTTGCACTTTAAACATAAATTCTTACATTCTTCAACAGAATGACCATTTCCCTCCCAAGAAATGCACATGGCTATCCAGGGCTTTTTTAAATTCTGAAGAGGCCTGAAGGAAAAATGTTCATTTAGTATTAGCACCAGCACTACCATTATCCTGACTTTTTTTTCACTGCGTCTTATAGCAAGGTGATTCTTCCTCCCCCCGCCACCATGTTTTGTCCATTAAGATCAATGGTCCAGTAAATGGGAGTGTGTGGGGAAGCCTCACATAACTTTTGTCTATTTGAACTTTGACAGTTGAGCTTTATCACTTGGAATGGAAAATGTTGATCCATCTGATCGTTTCAAACAAAGAACCATAATTTGAATTAACAACTGTATTTTCAACAATCCTGCTTCTTTGCTTTTAATAGCAATCTTGAGACCAAATGTAAACATTTAATCAAAGGTCATAAAACACTGATAGCTTGCTTGTTGTTGAAAATAAGCCATGCTAGGACTGTGGTTATTTTCCCACCCATATGCTTTGCTTTTAGTTCAACCACCTCCAAGGATTTAATCCTTAAATTGGGGTGGGAGTGGCAAGTACAACTGCCAAAGAAAAGATTTGCTGAATATTATCCCACTCACACTCTGTTTTTCTGCAACAAAGCAAATTGCTACAGCTGCTTTTCTTCTAAATATATAGATAAACATATGTATAAACATACATATTTTATTTCTCCCCCAAAAAAAGCATAGTTTCTCAAAAACCAAGCTGATAGTAAAGGCATAAAAATGGAACTTGGGAAGTAGATGTGTGTGGGGGAGAGAATCCTATTAGTTTCCTACAGGCTTTGGGCCCATTTCCCTCCCACCCAGGGATGTTCAGGCCTGTTCTAGCATGTAAGAAACCTATCAGGTTCCTGCAGGCCTTGAGCTTCATTCCCACCCAAATACTCAGCCACTGAGGGACTTGGCCTGCTCCTTGGTCAGCTCCGGGGTGCAGCAGCACCAACTTAACTTTTTGTTCTTTGCAGCCTCTGAGAAAGGTTCAGGGCTGATGTGAAGCTCAGATTTCCTACAGAGCCAGACTCATGGCTACCTCGTGGTAGCTCTGCAAGCAGGTGTTGTTCTCATGATCCTGAAGAGCAGGAATGGGCAATTAATTTTGCCAGGGAGCCAGATGAGAAACTGGAATTGTTGGGAAGGACTGAACAACCAGGGCTGTGAATGAGTGTAGGTACACACACATGCATATCTGTAATTACAAAAAATCACCTACCATTTGCCTGCAAAATAAAAGCAATGGAATTGTATTGTGTGCATGGCATACATTTATTTACATTTGATTTCTAATTTCCAATTGATCTTGTGTGGGCGGCCAAAGGGCCAAATATGGTCCAAGGGCTGTAAAATGCTCAGGTCTGCTATAGAGGAGGCTCTGTTCTGTTTTGTTTTATTTAAATCACTATAAAAGGGATTTATACTGAATTGACCTAAAGGGTGATTTTCACTAATAAAGCAGGTGAGGTTGAGATGGGTAGCTATAGAAAATGAATGAATGAATGAATGAATGAATGAATGAATGAATGAATGAATTAATTAATTAATTAATTAATTAATGAATGAATGTTGTGCATGAGATTAAACATAATATCATATCACCATGACCACTACCCATCTATATAACATAGTTTTCTTAAACTACTTAAAATTCATAGAGAGAAAGCTCTATCAAGGGGGAAAAAAATCTAGTTACCAGACATGATGTGATTCTACCCATTTTACATCATGGTCCTATCCATTGCAACCCACACACTTTCCTCTAAATATTAACTGAGGTCACACTTGTCATTGTTGGAAAATTCATATTGGACTAGGTTAACTAAAAAGAAATCTGAATAGATGGCAACTGTTTGAAGAGCATATAAAAATATTCTGTGGAAATGTTGTAAAAATGTCCTGGAAGTGAATACCTGTTCATAAAGGCCTAAAATACAAAAGCAAATGGTTTGTTAAGACTGATAATGCTAACTATTCTATCTACTTTAATGGATGCTTCTGGTCCTTTGCCAAGTTGTTTTTTGTTTTGTTCTTCATTGATTTCAGCTGATACAAGATCCGAAGATCAGTTTTCCTAACATAGCTTTCTGCTATGTCTTGCTGATGCATCCTAGGGAAAAAGCTTTTAGCAGGATGAACATATCAAAGTCAAAAGCTGGTCATAACAGTTAACACAGTTAGATTTCTTCAGATAATATACATTTTCCTTTTAGCTCAAAACAAAATGTGATTTACATTATGATATGTGATATTAAGCATTAAGAAAAAGACCTTGCATAATATCTGTCCTTATAACTTGATTCTGAAAGGGGCAGAAAAATGTTTCCCTTGTATATTTTGCAATATTTAAGGTGAATTAACTGATGACTCTCACCTTGCTTAGATGATACTTAAATATTAGATTCTTGGATTATCCAGACATTCTGTCTAATGGACAGAATGATATGCTGAAAGCTGTTTAAAAACACGCTTAAATTGTGTCATAAATGTATAATGGGTATATTTCTGCAGGACGGACAAGTGGCAAATCGGCATTTTTTTAATATAAGGCACTCCTTTTTTATATGTGTTTGTGACATAAGCACACATATAAAAGGGATTGGATGTGAATCATGATTCTGTGTCTACCATCTCATCTCTTTCTACAAACATGCCTTTGATACCACTAAATGTTGTTCTGGTTAGAATGCTTTACTGTACTTTCTTGAACGTATGTGTCATTGAAATTGATGAAATGTGTTTCCATATAAAAATGCTCAGAATTAACCTCAAGGGTATGCTTTTGTTGTGTCCGGTGCAGGGAAAGAGACTCGGAGTCGGTGACTTTGTTCAGCTCATTTATTAGTCCCGAGATCGGCTCAGCTCTGTAAGGAAAAGCGGCGGCTTTTATTCCTTGGGCGCGGCGGCCGCGGCCAATGGCACCGCTTTGAATCTCCCGCGATTAGTTTCCACCAATCGTGGGAGATTTGCGGCGGACCAATCAGCGCGGCTCGCTCGACCAATCAGCTCGCCGTGCGTCTTGACCAATCGCTGTGCGGTTCTACAAGAATGGTAATAACCGTACAGAACAGCTTTTAATGGTCATTACATTTGTAGTGGATAGATAAGTTCCATTTGCTCCAAAATCTACTACACTTGGGCAAGACATCCAGCTGGCCAATACACAGTTTATTAGGATTCAACACCTTTGCTTTTGGGGTACAACTTTCTTAATAACTGGGACCCAGGTTTAATTAAGCTGAAAATATAATGTAAAAGAGAGAATGAAACAGGGCAGCAAGAGAGGCAAGAGAGGAAATTTTGGATTGTGATTCAGAAGACTCCACTATAGATTTCACTATAGATTCCACAGATTCCACTATAAAAAGAAGTAGGCTGATTCCTCTGGAAAATGAATGTAAGTGAAGGACTCTGAATCCATACCAGAAGCTTCTAAAATATATGAATTTATACAGTTAAATTAAAAATTTGTGAGAAACAAGGTTTATCCAAGTTTACCTGTGAGAAACAATGCTCACCTGAATCACACAGTAACGAATCAGTATACTAAGATACACAGTTTGGATGTTATTTCTATAGATTGTTCTGTTTGTTTCTGGTAATTGTTTTTAGTTCTGTGTATATAAAGTGATTTGTATAGTGAGTAACCATTTTTTCCATCTCCAGCTTTAAGCCTACCATGGAACTTTGTCCTATCTCTCAGTATGAGAGATGTCAGGACTCCAACAAATCCACCCCCATTCAAATCATAAGTCTCTATAAGATGAGGAGTATCTTTTTAGTTGACAGGAGACTGATATTGGAGATACTGTTTCTGATCTTCTCATTGCTGTAATCTTGTAGTCTTATTTTAATCTTCATTTATGTGGACTACTTAATGTGTCTGATTACTTATTGGGAAGTGTTACATTCTCCTAGTTTTAATTTTTAATGAAATTGATTTTTCAAATACACTTTTCCCCCCCCCTAAGAAACAATAAGAATGGCAGCTCTTTCTCTTTGGTTTGAAAACCCATAAAACTATCAAGCAGTTGTAACCAAGGCAGGAAGGTGGAAAACAATGTGGAAAACCCAGAGGATTTCTAGGAGAAGAGGATGAAACCACCCAACTATATTCTCAGTTGTCACTACAATATTACAGTGCCAAAACAATCTCCACATTTTTCTACTTCTGTTGCAATATTGTATCAAATACAAAAAGGAGGAGTTTCCATTACAACATCACAACATGTACTTTAATATTCAGAAGCACTTTGTTGGATTATTTATGTTGATCTATTTCTTGTGAGCAATTAGTGAGTTGGCATTTTTGTATGATTTCTCTAGATTATTGCTTGATCCATTAATATTTTGATATTCATTGTAATCCTAAGTATATTTCCTTGAAAAAAGTCAGAAACCAATGCAACTTATTTCTGAACAAACATTCCTGGGATCAAGCACTAAGCTTTAAAATGTAAGATGTTATATTTTATATTATTGAAGATATGAGTTTGTTGTATAATCACTGACTTTGCATCTGTAATTTTTATCTCCATTTATAGCACACCTAAAGACAATGCTATCCTATATCTAATAATTTTACATTTAATAATAATGTTAAATCAAAAGTTGAATGCATTTTACATTTGTAATTAAAACAAAAAAGTTGGAAGTTATCCTGTCCCATTTTTTTTCTTTTTTCATTATTCTCTTCATTTCTCCTTCCCTATTTTTACCTTTTTAATTCCTTTTTTCTTTATCTTTTGTACAATTTTTTTAAAATAAAAAGAATGGTTTCATTGGTTTTCCTGCAAATTATACAGTGTTAGACTTTATGATCCCAGTAGTCTCTTGAAACTCTTCTATGAGTCTCTGATTTTATTGTGTTGAGATAATGTGCAAGCCACTGAACGGAAAATAAGAATTAGGCTAGGCACCTCCTGACAGAGTTATCTATCTTTAACACAGGTAGTCTTCAACTTACGACCACAATTGTCCACAAAATTTATGTTGCTGAGTGAAACATTAGTTAAGTGAATTTTGCCCCATTTTATGATCTTTCTTGCCACAGTTGTTAAATGAATCATTGGAGTTGCTAAGTGAGTAACATAGTTATTAAGTAAATCTGGTTTCCCCATCGACTTTGCTGGTTAGAAGATCACAAAAGGGGGTAATATGACCCCAAGACACTGCAAATCTGAGCCACTTGTCAAGTATCTGAATTTTGATCATCCTGGGGATGCTGGAATGGTCATACCAGTGGCGGGATTCAATTTTTTTTACTACCAGTTCTGTGAGTGTGGCTTGGGCGTGGCAGGGGAAGGATACAGTAAAATCTCCAGTCAGAGGTGGTATTTGCTGGTTCTCCGAACTACTCAAAATTTCCACTACTGGTTCTCCAGAACTGGTCAGAACCTGCTGAATACCACCTCTGGCATACGTTTTCAAAACTGTCATAAGTCACATTTTTTCAGTACTGTTATAACTTTGAGCAGCCACTAAACAAACTGCTGCAAGTCAAGGGCTATCCATATGCAAAACTTGATAAAATTTATGCTATCTGCTAATCCCTTTGCTTATTATGAGCTTGATAAAGAAGGAAAAAGAACGGCATTGTTAGGTCTCCCAAGATTCAATTCAATTAAAAAGTAGTTTGTTTTATCTTCTCTGGTAAATGCCTTTGGAGGCTAAGTAAAGTCAGAGGTACATAGTGCTACCTTTTTGTCTGTATCTCATCATCAAATGATTTTCATTTTGCTCTCTGAATAAAATATGAAGGTAATAGATAAAGCTTATGCTTCACTACCAAAAGTATTCAAACCAATATTTATGACTAGTAAAAGAAGAGAGTAAATGAAAGCATCTTTGTATTAGCATTTGCAAATAAAACTTACATTTTTGATATCTTTTGATTTTTCAGAACATTTAGATTTCTTTTGAAAAATGAAGTTAAAAGAAAAAAAATATGTTGTGATCTGGGGGAAAAAAGGCTAATCTTTTAAAACTTTCAAAAGATAGCCAAATTATTTTTGTTTATTTAAGAGAGGGTAGCTGGAATACACTTACATTTAATTTGCCTATAGGGGAAAAAAAACATAAAACTGAAATGTGAGCAAGCACTAAGCCTGGAGAAAAAAATTTCCTTTCTTACTAACACTTTTTATTCCATGGAGTTGTGAGTTAGGATTTAATTATTTTTAGCTACTGAGCAATGTCTTTTGCCAGCTAGTCAAATGTTCAGGAATTAAGTGTGCACTTCTCTTGTTAAGGACAATGATGCCACAATGCAGTGAGCTGTGCATAAGTAGACATTGCAGAATGTATTAATACAGATGGTTTTTGGAAGAGTCACACCAGTAAATCTTAGTACTCAATGTGTTTCAAAGAAAGTTGGATTACCACTGTTAATGCTTCACTTAAATATCTACCTGTATCACGTAGCTACTCTGAATTATAGCCATAATTACAGTAGTTTGTTTCATGCATAAATTCAAGGAGGAACCTAACGATCTAGTGCAAACAGCAATTTTTTAAATCAATAACCAAGATGTTTATAAATTTCAATTTATAAGTTCAATAGGTTTCTGCTCTTTTAACCGAAACATCTGCATTTTGGGCAATCAAATTAATTATCTACAATTATACTACAAACCAGTAAGTATTCAAGAACTATTATCCCAATTATTAGGGATTATGTCAAAAATAATAATAAAAATGTTTATTTCAATAGTAAAAAAACAAGGAAAAAACCCAAGGTCACAATTTGATTTGATTTGATTTATTTGATTTGTCAATCATTTACAAGATAATAGGTATAAGTATAAACATAGTTATGAATACATGAAATGGATACATAAAATAAAAATAAAAGAAACAATAGGACAGGGATGGTAGGCACGTTGGTGCGGTTATACATGCCCCCTACAGACCTCTTAGGAAAGGGGTGAGGTCAATAGTAGACAGTCTAAGGTTAAAGTTTTTGGGTTTGGGGAAGAAACCACAGAGTCAGGTAGAGTATTCCAGACATTGACCACTCTGTTGCTGAAGTCGTATTTCCTGCAATCAAGTTTTGTGCGATTAACGTTGAATTTGTATCTATTGTTTGCTCTTGTATTGTTATGGTTGATGCTGAAGTATTCATTGACAGTTAGGACATTGCAATGTATGATTTTATATACTATACTTAGATCAGACCGAAGACGGCGTAGTTCTAGGTTTTCTAGGTCTAAAATTTCAAGTCTGGTAGCATAAGGTATTCTGCAACGAGTAGAGGAGTGGAGAACTCTTCTTGTGAAATATGTCTGGAGTTGCCCAACTGTGTTAATATCAGATATGTAATGTGGGTTCCAGACTGATGAGCTGTATTCGAGTATTGGTCTAGCAAATGTTTTGTATGCTCTAGTTAATAGTGTAATATTACCAGGGAAAAAGCTACGTAGGATTAGGTTAACAACTCTTAATGCCTTTTTGGCTATGTAGTTACAGTGGGCTCTAGCACTTAGATCATTAGAGATGAGTACTCCAAGGTCCTTGACAAAGTTTGGATCATCAACAAGGTCTTGACTATTCAGCTTGTATTTTATTTTCTGATTTTTTTTGCCAATATGTAAGACAGAGCATTTGTTTGTTGAGATTTGAAGTTGCCATTTGTTTGACCATTCTGATACATAGTCAAGATCTTTTTGAAGGATAGCAGTATTGTCTGTGGTGCTGAATAGCTTTATATCATCAGTGAAGAGAAAGCAGTTGCTCTTAATATGATCACAGAGGTCATTTATGTAGAGTATGAAAAGAGTTGGTCCTAGAACCACTGCCTTGGGGGACATCACTGTTGACAGGTACAGAGTTTGATAGGATGCGTCCAATTTTGACGATTTGTTGTCTGTTTGACAGGAATGCTTCCATCCAGTTATGCAGGTGTCCAGAGATACCATAAGATTTTAATTTCAGTAGTAGTTTGTCGTGTACCACTGAATCAAAGGTTTTACAGAAGTCTATTTAGATTGCATCTATTGCTTTGCCATGATTGAGTTGTGTAGTTCACATGTTTTTGCAGTGTAAGAGTTGCAGATTACAGGTTAGTTTTTTTCTGAAACCAAATTGTTTATTAGAGAGTAGGTTGTTTGTCTCTAAGTGGAGGATAATGGATTGGTTAATAATTGATTCCATGACTTTACAGGTGATGCAGCATAAGGAGATTGGTCTGTAATTTTCAACTAGGCTGGGGTCTCCCTTTTTGAAGATGGGAATGACTGTGGCTTGTGACCACAGGTTAGGCAAGGAGCTGGTCCTGAAAATTTTTTCAAAGATTATGCTTAGAGGTTCGGCTATGGCAGTGGATAGCTTTTTAAAGAAGCAGGCACATATTCCATCTGGTCCAATAGATAGAGATGGTTTTAGATTGCATAGTGCTTTTTCAACATTGTCTTCTGTAAAATTGATATGTATTAGATCATTGTAGTTGTTGTGGTTCGACTAGGAAATACAGGGCCTGATCCACTGCTGTTTACAAATACTGAGCCAAAGAATGTGTTAAAGAGGTTGGCTTTAATGGTGTCATTGTTGGTAATTGGTCCGCTAATTGAAGATGGCAAGGAAATGATGGGCAGCAAGGAGAAAGCAGAGTTACTTAATTCCTTCTTTTCATTAGTCTTCATGAAAAAATAAAAAATAGCCCAACCTACCAAAAACAAAACCATAAAAGACAGATTGGGAATACAAATTAAAATAAGCAAGAAAATTATAAGAAACCCTGTCCACCCTAGATGAGTTCAAATAATCAGGACCAGATGGATTACATCCCAGGGTTCTATAGGAGCTGGCAACTGTGCACTCAGAACCATTGAACCATATCATTCAAAAATCCTGGAGCACCGGGGTACACCGGAAGACTGGTTAAGAGCTGATGTGGTTCCCATTTCAAAAAAACGGGGGGAAATGGATCTGGCAAACTACAAAACAATCAGCCAGGCATCAATATCTGGAAAGATCCTGGAAAAGATAAGCAACAGTAAGCAGTAGGGTTCCCAAAGGTTCTGTCTTAGGCCCAATACTCTTCAGTATCTTCATAAATGTTTTAGATCAGGCAATAGAAGGGAAATTTATCAAATTTGCAGATGACACCAAGCTGGCAGGAATAGCAAACACCCCAGAAGATAGGCTCAAGATCCAGAAGGATCTCGACAAACTTGAACACTGGACCCTATCTAACACAATGAAATTCAATGGTGAGAAAATTAGATTTTACACTTAGGCAAGAAAAACAAAATGTACAGGTGTAGAATAGGTTGAACCTGGATTAATGGCAGTAGCTTTGAGAGGGATCATGGAGTTCTAGTGGACAATCACTTAAATATGAGCCAACAGTGTGCTGCAGCCATCAAAAAAGCCAATGCACTCCTAGGCTGCATTAACAGAGGGATAGAATCAATATTACATGAACTGTTAGTAGTGCTTTACAATGCCTTGGTAAGACCACACTTGGAATATTGTATCCAGTTCTGGTCACCACAAGATAAAAAAGATGTTGAGACTCTGGAAAGAGTGCAGAGAAGAGCAACAAAGATGATTAGGGGATTGGATACTAAAACATATGAAAAATGGTTGCAGGAATAGAAAGGTATGTTTAGTCTAGTGAAAAAAAGGACCTGGGTGTCATGATAGCAGTGTTCCAATATTTGATGGGCTGCCCCAAAGAAGAGGGAATCAATTTATTTACCAAAGCACTGGAAGGCAGGACAAGAAACAGTGAATGGAAACTAATCAAGGAGAGAACCAACCTAGAATGAAGAAATTCCCTGACAGTGAGAACAATTAACCAGTGAAACAGCTTGCCTTCAGAAGTGGCAGCAGCTTCATCACTGGAGGCTTTCAAGAAGAGACTGGACTGTATCTGTCAGTTTGATGATTCAACTATATAGTAATTGATGTGCTGTTTTGATTTTAAAATGCTCATCTCCTATGAATTACTAGGATGGAACTTTGGAGTACACTTGATTTCAGATCATACAGTTATGTAGCTGTGAGGCCTAAGGAATTAATTTTTTCAATGGCCCTGAAGCCTCAATTTTTTTCTTCCTGGACCACTCTGTTTTTCAGTTCAGTTATAGGGACACAGTGAAAGTCATGAGGTATGATGAATAGCATTACTGATGCTTTGTGATTTGGATTCCTAATAAACACACTAGCTGCTTTGTCTATGATTCAGAGTCTTGAGAAGAATATTTTACACAAAAATCGGAAAATAAAGATCAGGTAAGAGCCCGGATGGGCGGGTGGGCAAAAACATCAGCAGACATAGAACCGGTTCTATGTCTACTGTTCTTCAGAGCTACCGGTTCTACAGAGGTGGACAGAACCAGTAGAAACCCACCCCTGATACATGCACATAGACACATATGCATACACTTGAGGTAAAAGATGAAGTAGGCATAAGAAGCATGGAAAGAAATACTCTTAGATGAAGTTAGGATATCTTTACTGTTTTATGTTTTATGGAAACATAATTCTTTAGAAATGCATTATATGAATTAATGGAACAATGGTTCATGACAGTAAAAAAAACCTGGATTATCACTCAAGTTAGAAAAGTTTTATTTCACTAAGCATTTATTTTAAAAGGCACTTGAACAATCAATGCTAATTATTGTACAAGGCTTGGCAAAAATAATCTTTCTGTAACTATGCATTTACTTCCATAATTAAACAAATTAAAGGTAAAGTAAAAAAACGGGGAGAAAAATGCTGTAATTAAACATTCTACAACTCAGCTATTTCAGTACTGCATTAGAGGAGATGGGACTCAAACTGATATACAAATTAGAGAGGCAAGTTTTTAATTTTTTTAAGGAAAAGAATCCTTAAAATGGACATTTATCTTGATAAAAAATTTGTTCATGTTACATATGCTTGCTAGACTGAGGGCCACAAGATTATAATGAAGCATATTGTAATGTATGATGTTGTTTGGTTTGTGTGCATCTCTGCATGTGTTTGATGATAGAGAAAAAGAGGATTCTGCATAAGTTTTTTTCTGGTGAGACTGGTTTATCAGAGCAACCTGGTCTACTCAAATATTGGACGGAGCATACTGCTTCCGCTTTCACCTTTCAGCCCCAATCAGCCCCAGTAAATTTAAATTTAACACAAAATATTTTGCACAGGTATATCTCTTTCTGAGTTTTTCAAATGGGAATGTTCTCCAAATTTTGTCAGAATGGTAAACATGATAGTAGTTTTTTTTATAGTATTTAGTTGAATTGCCTGCACACTTGAATTGATGTCTATTATATGATGCAGGGAGAAATTTGAGTTTACCTGATTTGGAATTGTGTTTTACAGCTTGCTCTTTCTTTGGATGAAAGAGTGGATTTGCTGAGAAACAGAAGGTTTTTAGAGTTAGTAGGACATGCCCTGAGATTTGGGTGCATTGGATATTTATGGTATGATAAAGTAAAAGTTAATGAGGATTTTAAAAATTGTCATATTGAAAATATAGAATAGATATAAATCCAACTTGTGCCTAAAAATGACTTTGTGAATCTCAGAGAAGAAGCATTTTACAAACAAGAAACAAAAAGCAAATAGAATTGGCTAAAATATTGCAAGAGACTAGATTTTTGTAAAGGAGAAAGTAAAATAAAATAAAGAGAAGAATTGGTGGCAGGGGTATCTACAGTAATTGCCAATTATACTCTTAATAGAGATATTATTATTATTATTATTATTATTATTATTATTATTATTATTATTATTATTATTATTATTATTATTATTACAATTACAATTATTAGAAAGATTTAAACTTGACAAACTTTAAAGTGTAAATCTCAGTCTGAAATAGCATTATGTCGAAATGATGAACGTATTTGCTAAAATACATAAACTTTTATTTACATTTGAAACAAAAGAAGAACGGGGGGGAAATGTACATTAAAATGGGCTAAAATATTTTTTATAATATCCATATAGAACAACAGGAAAATATGTGATTGAAAAACTGAAATTTACACTATATTATAACCCTAAAGAGCTTTTTTTTTTTTTTTAACTAAAATGAGTTAAAAATTTATGCTGTAAGTGTAAAGATCATGTAAAAAAGTTGGGAAAAGCTTTTATTTTGGGATTGATCAACCAACTATTGGGAAAGTGTTATGGAACTTTGTTTTTGTATATGATTACTGCAAGAAAGACTTAGCATTATCAACAAAGGAGGACTGGTTGGTGAATATGACAAAACTTGCTAAATTGACACCTGTGATTAAGGACAATGTATATCTTTATTGATGTCTGGATATCCCTTATAGACTTTTTGCATGAAACAGTAAAAAAAAAACCCCATCAACATATGGTTCTGAAGCTAAGAAAGAATAGATTAAAGAAACATAAGGCTAGGTGATAAACACAGAGCAAGATACTGCTATAAAAAATTGAAAGCTACTTTTTTTGCTTTCCTTTTTAGCTTTGTTTTTTGAACTTGTAGCTTTCTCTTCAATTTGTTTTTCTTTTATTTTTCTTAATATATATTATTTTGTACTAAATTCTATTTTTATGTTCCCTTTTAAAGATCTTTAATAATTTATTTGTGTGTGTGAGTGTAACATGATTAGCTTTCTTTAGATTGCAGTGCATAGTGTTTACTGTGAAAACTTAGGCTAAAATCCTATTGGGGGAACATCTCCTTGCAAATAGACACCATAGGCACTTTCTTTTTCTTTTTAATCTTCATGGCCAATTAACCAGCTAGTAGGCAGCTTCAAGAATAGCATGTGGATTTGTTGAACAGTAGGAACTGGTTACTTATTATCTCCTTATAGTGCTCGTGGAATTAGCTTCTCTTTTCCACCTAAGAAGTCTGTAAATTGCTTCGGAAGTTCAAGAAAACCAGAATGTACTTCAGGCTTCTAGTTTTCTGTCATCTAAAATTAAGGATCCTGACTCTAATCCAAAGATTGCACCTGTTAGTAGGTTGTCTTCAGAAAAAGAATTAAGAATTTGACCAATGTGATGTGATTTAGAAATAAAATATGTTGAACTGATTCACAAGATAATAATTGAACAGAGTAACTTTTCAAGACAGTCCTTGGTAGCCCAGATTAGGTGATAGGAGATATATTTTTGTATATATATATTATATATTATATTATATGTATATTTTTCCGAATACAGAAATAAGCCCAAAGAAGAAAACCTCATTTCCAAGGTTTTTCATACCCTCCATAGTTTGGAGTTTTACTAAGTATACTATCCCTGATCTTAGATTTCTAGACACTAAAAAGAATCAATTCCTGCTTGTATCTTCCACTATCAGCCCTATCATCACCAGAATTCTTTGCAGGCAACAATTTGGATGTAAGCTTGAGAGAAGGTGATCCTTTTTCTCAATATACAGCTACTCTTAAGAACCACTATTGCAACCAGAAGATAAAGTATATGCCAATCCCTTCCTCACAGGCGCAGTTGTATATGTCTGTCCCCTGGGGAAAAAAAGAAAACTTCATGAAAAATAGTATCCAGACAATCTTCCAGAATCACAACTCTGTTCCAAACTCAACCGGCTGTGCTGATTTTAAATTAAATTGTTAATGGATCCTCCATCTCATTTCTAACTTGACTTACATTTCATTAGCTGCATTGTACTCTCTATACAAGACTGACTTGTATAGATCATACTTCCCACGCCATTCTTCATAGACATTGCAATCAATATGGAGAGCAATATTTATTTTCTTGTTGATTTTTTTTTACCATTTTTCTCATTTGCAGATAATTTGGGAAGGAAGTATCATACACATCAGGTAGAATTTGTGAACAGAAAATCAGCTCAAATTATGTGTTTGACCTTTTGTTCATAATAAAATCTTTAATAAACATTTTGTTAGTTTATTGAGGCATAACTGCCAAAGAGCTTGTCTTTGAATAATAAATTATCTGCTGAGCTTTGAATTAGAAAATTCTCTGGGGTAGGGGTGGGGGAAATACCAAATACCATGAAAACTTGTATTTATAAGCATAAAATATGTGTGTTCATTTTTGGCTTAGTTGGTGTGTTTGTTTCCCATCTCATGTAGGTTTCTCCTTTCTGTTTGGAAATTATTTTGCTTTTTTCAGAGAGAAAATGTTTTCAATACTGGAAATTGCAGAATTGCAAGATCAAACTGAAATTTAAGGTTCAATTAGAATGTATGTATTCTTTTCAGGAGAAAAACTATCACTGGAGTAATGCTGGGAAGAACCATTTTCTTTTCCTGTTTTCCTCTTAGTAAAATAATTTTACAAGCAACATTTCCAACTGGGCAACATGATATGTGGACTTCGATTCCCATAGTTTTTAGCAAACGTAGCTACCCACAATTTTGAAAATTCTATTTCCATTTTCATATTTCAACAGGTTTATGACTACCTTTTAAAAAATGAAATGCTCTAACTATATAGAACATTCTAACACATTGTCTCCTTTGAAATTGCTAATGGATCTAAACAGAGAGAAATGTCAAACAGCCGTTTTGGTAAGAAATTGCATACTCAGTTTTGGAATATGCAAATTTGAACAACTATTTCCAGTTATACAAATGCATAGTAGAGAAAGTAGAAGTTAAGAGGACAAATTGTCAACGTGTTTTACACAAGAAAACTTCATGAACTGAGTTTTTTGCAATCAGCTGGTTGATAAAGCAACTGGGAATTGAAGGATTCTGTCTACATCTATAACTATAAAGTCGCCTATATGGACATAAGTTTCATTTATTAATCATTTTCATTACTTTTTATTGCTTTTTAAATATTAAAAAGCTTTAGAACACCAAGTTTGATTGCATTTAGTGATTGAGTTTTGTTCAATCCTCAACAGAAGAAAATTTAGATGCAACAATAGCACACTCGAGTCACCCTTTTACCATTTATTCCCCAAAATTGTCAATCCTTAGACAATTTGGGAAAATAAATGGCAAAAGGGTAGCTAGCATATATTTTGGATAGTTATAAATAGAATAAGGGTCTAAATTGACTTGAAATGGTTTTTTCAATGGTTAATCAACTAAATCCTTCTGAGGGGAAAATGGGTTGTATTTTGAATTCTGAAAAAAAAAGAAAAGAAAGAAAATAACATGGTAGAATGGGATTTTGAAGGTTGGCCACTGTATGGAACTAAAATTATATTTTCAATGAAACTAGATGATGTCTTAATAATTAAATAATTATATTTAATAATTATTAATAATTAAAAAGAACATACAAATATAAAGCAGAAGAGTGACTTGGAAAAACTTCTGTACTGGATTTACAAAAAAGATTGGTTAAAGTTTTGGAAGACTTAGTGAGAAAGATAAGAGGAAAAAATAAAAGAAATCTAGGATATTATTTCACAGAATTAAAGCTCCACGTTGTTAAAAGAGAAGAAATATTAAGTTGGTTCATTTGATTAAGGTTAAAATAGATGTTATTTCTGGTAAACCTTATGGAATTTTGCTGACCAGGACTGCATCACATTGTTTTAAGGATTTGTACCATATATATATATATGGTTTTCAGCTTTGTTCGGGTATTTTCTCACGTCATTATAGTTGTGCTTTTAAAGTTGGAGCAACGTTTCGGCAGAATCTCATCTGCCATCATCAGGCTTCTGTATTGTGTTCTTCTGTGAGTCAGACTTTCACAGCCATTTCTGTTTTAAATTTGGGGCTAGCCTACTACTGTGCCAGAATGGTTTTTTCTTCATCCTGATTGGTTGGGAGTCTTGGTCTGTGTTTATTGGTCTTGGAGTTTGCTGTGTTCTGCTTGATTGGTGTTTCTAATATCTTCTGTCTGTTTTGTGGCTTTTTTTGTCTTGATTGGCTGGCTACATTCGGGAAAATACCTGAACAAAGCTGAATACCATATATATATATGTATATGGATGGATGGATGGATGGATGGATTATCTGTCTGTCTGTCTGTCTATGAAATATGTGTTGGTTAAGCAGTGTTCTGTTAGTTCCATGAGGTGTTCGGGTGGTTGGTATTTATTTTTGATGATTTCGAGAGTTTCTTTTATCGGAACTTGAGTGAATAGTGAAACCATGTTGAAACTTACAAGCAGATCTTTTTGTTCCACGTGTAGATCTTTGATCATTTCCAAGAGGTGGTATGAGTTTTGTACATGTGAAGCTGCTGCTTCAGCATGGGGCTGTAGCTGCTTTCTTAGGTATTTGGCTAGGTTTTGTAGTGGTGCTCCTCTGGAGCTGACTATGGGTCTGAGAGGTATGCCTTCTTTGTGTATTTTGGGTAGACCATATAGTTTGGGGCATCTGGAAGATTTTTCTCTTGGGATGATCATCTGTTGTATCTCTTTGCTCATGTTGCTGGCTATGATTTTCTCCTTGAATACAGATATGTGGTATTAAGAGAAAGTGGCAAGTTTTTTTAAAAAAATTATACTTGCTGAGACAAAGGGGAAAGTTATTTCTTGATATTTATTTTCCTTTTTATGTTATATTTTTATCTTTTCTTTTTTGTATATTATTCTTTATTCTTTTCTGCACTTTTTACTTTTTCTATTTCTGTATTTTTTGCAGTTTCATATTAGTTATCATATATATTTTTAATTTTTACTACTCCAATACTGAGCAGAGAATGGGTCAGCATGATTCATTAACCTTTGCCCTTTCTAAATGTCAGAAGGGAAAATCCATTATGACTCTCCTTATGATCTGGGACTCTGTCTTATTAAAGACCTAACTATTATTTCACATAGATTTTCCTACTAAGCTGCAGTATAAGGGAAATTAGATCAACTGAAAATAGTATCATAAAGTAGTAGAGACTTTAAAAGAAAAAAAGAAAAAGGTTTGCAATTTGGTGAAATTTAAAATAAACAAACAAACAAACAAAAGGAATCTGAAGGGGATCTGATCTCTTTCAATCCAAGGAATGCAAAAAAAAAAATGATTAATTTTAATTGGCAAATAAAGTTCACATCATTTCTGGTGGAGATGCTTCATAGATACTGTCGGTTTGGATTATGAGTAGAAAACCAGTCTAGAGACACAGCCCACATCAGGAATACATACTTGAAAAATTGACAGCTATTTTGTTATTGTTATACAGGTATGTTGTTGCAGTACAGTAATAGCATCAGTAATGTGATTGATGATACATTCAGGTTAGAGAGTAGGTTCACTTCTAGTATTATGCCACATACATTCTATCTGCACTCCCCTCAACCAGAAATTCCAGCAAATACAATAGTTAATAGAATAACTTTCTTTGTTTCCTTGAATTTGAGGATGGAACATATGTGGACTGAATCTACTATTCCAAAATAGTTAAAAATACTAAAATAAACCAGCCCAAAGCTTAATCATGCATTGCTGAGATTGTCACACTGGCAGCTGTACCTGTAATGCTACCATGATTTATGCACTCTCTGCTCTTAATCAATATTGTAAGGTGAAAGGTTTTCTAGCACAACGGAGAAAAATGAACAGCAATCATAAATCCATCCATCCTGCTAAATATAAGAATTATAGGAGTTAATTAATTTGTCCCATCAGTCACTAAATAAAATGCATTTTTGCAGATGATATGGTGCTATTTCTTAATTAGGAACCTACAAAATTGTCATGCAAATGTACATAATTTATTCCCATCATATTGTTGAACTGGGAATTTTGCCAACGAATAAAACATCTTATTTGGGGGAGGGGGAGAAGGAACTCATATTTCTCACGTTTGATGAGAGAATCCTTATTCCTTAAGTTGGCACGCTCATAAATCTAAATTACTGTGAAAAGCAAAGTCAGTATAATTTCTAATCAGTTATACAGTGCAGAGATGGGCAGTGTCTTTCAAATGATGATCACTTAATATGGCAAGGGTATGAAAGTTGTTAACAGTCAACCAGGTAAGTTTCATCACCATCCTGCTTCCTATTTGTTAGAAGCAATTGGTGGTGACTTAATGGCCATTTCAGAAGGGGAACATGATGCTAGGTCAAGCAAAGAAGACTAAGAGGCATATTGTTCCACATAAAAGGTGATTGTATTAATCAGAAAGCTCTGCTCTCCGGTATGGTCCAACTTAACGAAAGAGGTCTCACACTATTTGCATTCTTGGTGGTGTATACACATATTGCATATGAAAGTGGAAATATCTTCCTAAGATGTGTGATATTTAAAGGTATATGACTGAATACTTCTACACAATGGTTGTTCACAAAAGAGGAAGGAAAGCTGCTGCATGATTTACATAGTTTGCACATGGCAAATCTGGTTTGCAGGGAAAGTATACCAGATTTGTAATAATTTCTTGAATAGCGCCAATATTTTCAATAGGGAGAACGTGTTGCTTCACATTTTCATCCTGATCCCCACAAATCCTTAATGACAAATACAAAAATGAGCCTCCTAGCAATCTTAAGGGGGAAAGAAGAGTGGCATGGCACAATCATAGCAATTTCATGCACTATATTTCAGTTATGGAGGAACAGCTATTTCTGAAGCTGGCTGTAAATATCTCAAATAACTGTCCAAGTTCAAAAGTTACAGAACTTTATATCTGACATATGTTCAGTAGCACACCTGCAACCTAGCATACTTATGAACCAGCTGGGACCCACAGAAAAGCCTTCAGCTGCTTTCCTTGTGGCATGCCAGAAATCTGCCTGTTTTCCTCACTGTTGAGCTGAGAGTTGAGGAACAGCTATTGTTTCATAGCTGTGAAGAACTTTATAGAAGCAATTATCTTGGGTAAGAGTGGCTGAATAGGGGTTAAGACAAGGTTAAAGTATTTTTAGCCTCCCAGCAATCTTAAGGGGGAAAGAAGAGGTGAGAACAAGAGGATGTGTACATGAATTGGTCTTTGTGTGGGACTGTGAATACAACTAGGTGCACATAGGTTGTAGCTTGGATATCATTTTAAAGAATTTTGTAGGAGCCAGGTGACCTTGCCCTAGCTCCTGAATTAATATATTGCTTATAATAAATTTTAAAGAAAATGCTACTAAAAGGTAAATGTTTCTACTTAAAAGGCACTGTACCTTTCTGATTCTGATCAGCTTATCCAAATCCTACCAACGTTAATTACGTGTGAATTTGTTTTTGGATGTGTGTACTTTTTCACTGTTATTCTTATGAAATTGAAATTTCATTAGAATTAATACTCACTAATTCCCTTGGCCAGCCACTATTCTGATCCCTAGCAATATTTTTAGATTGGATAATGACAACACTGAAGAGAGACGGAGGAGAGATTTAATGAACTCTGGCATTAAGTTATGGGAATTTTCTCTACCTAAATATCAAATGATGCTTTTGTGTTGCAGTTCCTTGGAGAGGGCTAGGTAGGAACTGTATTACATTTGCTGCCCCTGTACATCATTTTTGTTATCATTTGCTCTCTGGTATTTTATTGGTTTTAATAAGATTCTGTTTGCTTTTATTATATTTTAAATTGAAGTTTTATGCGAACTGCTCTAAGAATAAAAGTTCTTTAGATTTGGGGCGGGTTTTTTTATAGCAGAAAGGCATCTCAAAAATCAATGAATACCACCCACTCACATTTCTAAAACTTGAAATCACTTTACCTCATCAGAACAAATAAGAATCGGGTTAGAGAAAAAATAATGATAATTATAGTCATTGAGAGTCAGGTGGCATACACATTTAATAAATTATATTGTTGCTATTATAGTAAGCATGGTGGCACAAAGGTTAGAATGCAGTTTTGCAGGTTGACTCTACCCACTGCCAGAAGTTTGATCCTGTCTGGCTCACAGTTGACTCAACCTTCTATCCTTCTGAGATCGATAAAATGAGGACCCAGATTGTTGGGGGTAATATGCTGACACTGTAAATGGCTTAGAGAATGCTGTAACACATTGTGAAGTGGCATATAAGTCTTCTAAATGTTTTTGCTATTGTTATTGCTATATACACAAAAATGTATATATTATACATGTATAAATCACAGCTGTCACTTCTTTAGCTGGTGTTGGCCTTCATTCTTCCTAATAATTGTTGTTACTAGTACCAGTACTAGCCACACAGTCAGACAAATGTTTAGACTGGATTTGCCACTTCTATCCCTCTGTCAAGTCCTTCCCTATATAGGCAAATATTGTTTGATGATATTAAATGTATCATCATAGCTTATATGCTATTCCAAATAAAGCTACTTCTTGCAATTTACTAATGGTTATTGTCAATGCAGACCCTTGTATATTGCGATCTTCTGTTTTAATTCTAACGTCCTAGACCACTTTATCTTCTTCATATTCTTTATCTATTTGATGGTCCTACCCATCCTTCCTTGCAGGCAAATAGCATTTCTTGCTGATATTCCAATGCACGATTGTTGATACATGCCATTGTTTGTAGACAGTCTATGATCTTTCAATTGCTAACTAGGTGGTCCACTGTTTCTTCAGATTCTTTGCAGAGGCAGCGTTTGACTTCTTTTGCTATCTTCTCAACTCTGGTTTCGTATGCATTTATTCGTAAGGCTTAGCCTTGTGTAACAAGAATTAGCCCCTCTGTCTCTTTCTTTGATTCTCCCGCCAATGGCTAAGAAGCCATTGCATGGCCTTGCCATGATTTTTTTTCCTACCCTTTATTTGGCCTTTCTGGTATGTTAGTTTGTTTTCTCCAGTACTTAGTAAGCCTTCATGGTGTACTAGCATCAATGCATCTTCTGCACTGTCCTTCAGATATTTTTCCAACGATCTTTTCTCCTTTTCAACTGTCTGGTGTACTTTGCAACATTCCATGTATTTTTCTTGATAAGTAGAGTCTATCAATATAGCTGCACGGATGAAGGGCATATCTGATGATGGGAATTGCTCAGGTTTTAATTGCCTTGATGGTATTTCCTCCCCTGAACTTAGATTTTCTTTTTCTTCTTTTTTGAATAAATTTTATTGTTTTTTTAACACTTTAAGAAATATTGATCATAACATTAACAGTGTTGCAGCATCACTATTATACATATCCACCTCTTGTAAATATTTACTTTAATATAAATACTATACAATTATATACATTTATCTATAGTTTTCTCATCTTAACTATCTTTATTTCTTATTTTCCAGCCAATTATACCACATATCCCAAATTTCATGATATTCTGACTTTTCTTTATCTTTTAATTTTAGAGTCAATCTATCCATTTCGGCACAGTCCAAATTTTTTTGAATTACCAATTCATCAGAAGGAATGTTGTTATGCTTCCAACATTGTGCATATGTTATTCTTGCCGCAGTCAGTAAGTATAATAAATTTAGATTTTCAAATCTCACTCTCATGATGTACAATCTTTTTCAACTTCAATATGTTTGATGTTGTCAACTTGAAAGTACTTATAGCGATCACTTTCATCTAAACTTTTGATGTTATTTCAGTAGGGTACTTCATTCCTTCAGCTTTCACTATTTTCCCCTACTGATAGTAAGGATGGCATATTTGTCCAGTATTGTTACTAATAATACTAATAATACCAACTGTTAAGTGGATTTAACTCAACTGGTTAATATCAAATGTGACTGGCTTGTCAATATATAGCTGTATATTTCTATTACCCCCCCTCTCTCTCTCCCTCCCTCCCTCCCCCTCTCTTATTTGCATTAATCAATGCAATGGGATTCCTATAAATTCTAAGGTCTTTCTATCTGTTTTTGGCTGTTATGATATTAATATGTCACAGGGAGAGTGAAAAATTCCAGATGTTTATTTTTATCTCACAAAAAGCCAATAAAAAGGCTGTTTACATTTTCCAACTTAATTGCTTGTAAAACTGAATCAATATTAATCATACACTCTGCCAAAGGGGTAAGTGGAACAGAACAAGGCTCCGATAGGAATGGTAATCCAAAATTTAATTTATGCTGCCATGGCCAATAGCAGTTATTGAAGATCTGGAAAACCATTTTGTTTCCATGATATGCATATAGTTACAGCTTGCTTTTCAAATAAATCTGATCCCCATTTTGTAATATGTAAGCATTTTCTCATCTGGAGAATTGTTCATTAAACTCATTTGCTCTGATTTATGACCGCTAAGAGGTACAATTCTGTGTGAGTAGTTTAAGCATCAGATTTGGAACACTAAAAGTAATATATTCCCACCTTCACCAACTGCAAACCTACATCATATTCTGCTTCTCTTCTTTACAACCTGATTATGTTTAAAGGTGAAAGTTTGAGATATTAATTGGACAAACAATACTAAAGTTCTTGGAAATTTGTTTTTTGTTCATGTGGTATTTGTACTTAAGAGAAGGAATATTCAAAGTGTTTAAAGCACTGTATCTTTATGTAACATTTTCATTTGCTTTCCTATAAAAGTATGTGAATACTTTTGAAAACCATGACATTACTGACTGTTTTGAACAGAATTCTTTTTTTCCCCTATTTACGTCTCTTATGAACCTGCAGTTGTTAACTTTAATCTTCTAATAAAGATAGGTAGATAAATCAAACAATGTTGTCTGAAATACTAAAGAGTTGCACCAATCAATGTGGCCATTAGTATATGCAACAGACTCTACATTTTAATTGAAACTAACTCTTTTTTCCCTTCTGCATATTTTCCACAGGTTCTGGGGTATCTACAGGATATGTTTTACAAAAATCAAGATGGCAGGCACAGCACGCAACTGAAGCTTTGTGTTTTTATGTGTTAATCACAGATAGAGCTTCATTCACACTATTAGTGCTGCCATCTTGACTTTTTCTAATATATATGGCATAATAATCACAACATTTCATATGGAACTCAGTGTGCTTAGTGTTGTCCAATCAGTAAGAATCTGACCTGGAAAGCAGATTCAAGCCAAGATTTCCATGAAGTTTCTCAAAGCAAATAGATAACCAACTATCATGCAAGGAAATCAGTATGGTTTTTTTAATCAAGTAAATGATAACCGATATCCTTATTAAAACAGAGTAGATTAAAATATGTGTCATCACTTTATGCTTGGTGTATTAGATAATTTATATTTACAGCTATCTGTAAGAAAATTAGCATTATGGGAACAGAAATGCTGTTCTGAGATTCCTGAAAGTGTTTCCAGAAACCTAAGTACAGTTATCAAAAAATCAGAAGCACAACTTTACTCTATTCTGATCTGAAATATACAAAAACAGTTATATGTGTTTTAATGTATGGTAACATCAAAAACAAACAAACAAAATAGCTGCAAAACACGATCCTCCAAACTAGGGGGAAAAATCCACACACAAAGTTTCATCTGGTTGCATATCTGACACAACTACATCCACTTTGAGTCATTGTATTCCTCACTGCAGTTTTTATTTCCTCAAGTGTAAGGGATGCTCCTGGACATAAAACGTAGACTATTTTTCTGCATCTCTTTAAAGCCATCAACTGATTTTAAAAATGCATGCAGCCCAGATCTAGTAAGTCTATCAAAATGCCCATTCCCAAATGCAAACAATTACTTATAAAGGCAATAATATTTATTTGGAGGATTGTGCTCTTTGCCTCTGTGTCTCTGTAATTCAAAATATAAAAACTGGAGGCATCTGCATAACTACAGATAAAAGCCAAAACCATCTGGCCATATTAGGTTTAGACAATACAAGAAATCAACCTAGTTGCTGAATCACTCAATTTTGTCAGGGCTATAGAATAACCATTTAGTTGGATTATCTCAATCAATCAATCAATCAGTCAACCATGCAACCAACCAACCAACCAACCAACCAACCAACCAACCCTTTACTTTCTTTTACATCCTCAAAACTGGTTTTCCAGCTTTCCTTCTTTCCTCCCTCCCTCCCTCCCTCCTTCCCTCCCTCCCTTCTTGTTTTACATGCAATAATTTCTTGGCACTGATGTTTGTAAGTAAAGTCTACATGCTTTATCTTTGCTAAGACCAAATGCATTTTATGTTAATTAAATAGAAGTGGGTTTTTTTTTTCACTGTTACAAGTTGATTTGTACCATATCTGTATCCAGCCAGAAATGCAAAGAGAAAACATCTATTATGTACTGCATCAGGCTCATTCATAATCTGTTGATTAATTAAGAATACTGTTAACAGATTTATTATCAGTATCATCATAGATTAGAAGCAACCTTTTTTTCTCAAGGAGAAATCCAAATAGTGTCATGGGAAATGTTCATGCCAACCTAGTCAATGATGGTGCCAAAAATGGGCAGATCCAATGCCAGTGTATCATCCCATTATCTCCCACATCCAAACATAATATTTCCCATCCATCTGTTCAGTTCTATCCTGGGAAAGGCACACAGCTTTCTTTAACTGGTGTTACTCCCAAAACAAAACAGAGTGATCATGTCTCTGCTGTGAAATTGGCAGAAGACACCATGAAACCAACATCAAATGTGATTATAACACTGCTTTATTACTGCAAAATTGTTCCAGTTTGAATGCATTATTGATGTTACATTAAAAAAACTTGCTAAAGATTCATTACTGAAAACATATTTGTATTCACTTGTGCTAATGTATTCTTAAGGAGATGTATGTTTATCTATCTATCTATCTATCTATCTATCTATCTATCTATCTATCTATCTATCTATCTATCTATCTATCTATCCATCCATCCATCCATCCATCCATCCATCCATCCATCCATCCATCCATCCATCCATCCATCCATCCATCTATCTATCTATCTATCTATCTATCTATCTATCTATCTATCTATCTATCTATCTATCTATCTATCTATCTATCTATCTATCTATCTATCTATCTATCTATCTGTGTGTGTGTGTGTGTGTGTGTGTATTTCTGTTAAATTTTAGTCGTGTTCATACTAGGATATTGGAATTGCCTTATATTTCTGAAATGTGTATGTGTTTATACTTTAGACTCATGAGATGGAATGTATACTTAGATGGGATAAGTTGCTACTTTGAGTGGAGTGCATTTTTAAAATTGTTGGTATCTAGAGTGGGGGGAAAAAACATATGTATTGGAGTTCTTAGCTAATTTGGTTTGGGCCTTAATATCAAAAGGATTGAGTATAGATCAACCCAAGCTGCTTCACCAACCAGGTCACCAGTGAAGTTCTAGTGAAAATGAACTTTTCTGTTACTTAGGATATCTTTTGCAAAGAGACAGTGGCATTCATGAAACAGTGCATTATGGGCTGTGGTGGACCTCAGAAGGATGGAAGGCTGAGGCAACCTTGAGCCTGGTAAGATTAGAATTGCCAAATTGCAGGCAGATGGCAGTCAGCAGAGGCAGCCTGTAGTACTGCATTCTAACCACTGTGCTACCATGGCTTGATTCTGTTAAGGATAGAAGTAACTGGATTAAGTACTACCAACTATAGGTTTAAAGGAGAGCCATTCCACCCTTCCCCGCATCTAAATTACTCTTTTTCAGACTTGGCAATTTTAAGAGGTATGGACTTCAACTCCCAGAAAACTCCTGCCAACATGCTGCTGTAGATGTTATGGTCAACATTTTGAGGTTCAGAAGCCTTGAATTTCACTGAGCATTAATAAATATTTGATCTTAATAAAAAATAATTTTGGTTTTTTTTTCAAGGCCACCCCTCCATTTTAAACATTTTGACAACATACTATAACAGAGATTACTGAATGACAAAGATATTTTGATTTGATTAGCAAAAAATTCCATTTTATTCTATTTATACATACCACTATCATCCATTCTTGAATTCCTTAAGATCATTCTCATGCTATATAATCATTTGTTATCCCATTTAACATAATGTAGCCCACATATGATTTTTTTTATAGTTGGCTAGAAGTTTAACTAAAAGATAATAAATAGATAAAAAAGCCACATATTTAGCAAAAACAGACTAGTTGGGCCTCAGGACGTTCTGCTTCAGGATGTGTCTTTTTAATTATCAGATTCCCAAGCATCAATTAGTACTTTCATCATCTTAGAGATGTATATACTGTAGTACTGGATAGTTTAAACATCTCAGCACAGAAATGCATGCACTGCAGTTGTGCTAATCTTTTTAGAAAAATTAGCTGAATAGATTTTTGCTTTTATGAAAGAAATAGCTGTCTTCTCAAATGGGTAGATCCTGTCATTTACTGAGCAATACACTAAAAGATATTTCGTCTTACCTCACAGCAGTTTAATGTAATACAACAATCATTTAATTACACAGCTTTTTGAAGTCAAAAAAGAGTTAGGTGCTAATAAAATGCAGGAAGCAGAATGCTGAAGAACTAAACTCAGTCACAAAAGGCCAATAATTTTAAAGTGGGAAGGCATTACTAGATAAAGATCATTAAACCATGTCAGCAAAGTAATTAAAGAAATCATTAGAAGCCAAGCGAATCATAGAAATGGCAACAGACCAGCATAAATATTGATACCCCTGAATTGCTGTCGAATATAGCTAAAGGAATAGAAATGATCAAATGCCTATAGCCAAAATATTATCCTTACAACACCATTTATTTTATTGCAAGATTCATTTTGATAAAAAAATAGAGAGAGATAAATGTTTATATGCTAGTAAGAATCAGCTGGATGACTGTAGCTATCACTGCTTGTTTCTCTGTAAACCAAAATAAATCATGAGGAAGCAGCCCATAACTCTCTAGATCTTGCTAAATCTCAGCTTCTAGAATTTGTCAGCACCAGCCACTAAAATAATCTGCAATTCAACAATATTTGCAGGGTTTGTAGCAAAGCTAACCTTAGCTAAAATAGATAATACAAAGATGGTCAATTGTACACTGAAGAAAAATCATGAGAGTAAATAATAATATTTTTTTAAAAAAACCAGAAATCTCATTGGTTCTTACAACTTAGCAATAGAACACCAAACAGCTTAGCTGCTTAAACTTTTAAAATACTGGTATATAATTACTAAAATAATAGGTTCATGTTAGAGAGCTGAGTTGAAATTTTATTTATTTATATACCACCTTTATTATTTTGATCAACTGTAACTTGATTTATTGATAAATAACATGGCAGATAATATTTATAATACTCATTTCTACTATTGTTTTTTTTTCCGACAACAACCCTGTGATAAGAGTTGGGCTGAGAGAAAGTGATTGGTCCAAAATCCCTCAGCCAGCTGTCATATCTAAGATGGGGCTAGAAATCACAGTCTCCTGGTTTCTGGTGCCATAACCCCTACACTAAACCGTCTTGACATCAGTTTTAACCAGTAGCTATCTCCTTATCCTAACCTCTCTTACATCATTGTTTTGAATTATACAGAGAATTGAGGGGACACACCACATTTACCATTGTTACTCAGCAGTAGGATACAATTTCTATTTTTAAAATGTCTAGGTTGCCTAACTCTAGTAACTCTAGGCCACTTCATATAAAAAAATTCAACTGAAAAATTGCTTAATCCAGAGGAAACAACTAACCCCCAATTGTATCAGCAGATATAAACAGCAATAAGGAGCCTCAGTAGTGCAGTGGTTAGAATGCAGTATTGCAGCTACTTCTACAGCCAGCTGCCTACAATCTAGCAGTTCAAATCCCACCAGGCTCAAGGTGGACTCAGCCTTCCAGCCTTCTGACGTGGGTAAAATGAGGGCCCAAATTGTTGGGGGCAATATGCTGACCCTGTAAACCACTTAGAGAGGGCTGTAAAGCACTGTAAAGCAGTATATAAATCTAAGTGCTATTGCTATTGCTAATAGTACTTTATATACTGCTTCACAGTGCCTTACAGCCTTGTTTAAGAGGTTTACAGAGTCACTGTATTTGCCCCCAACAATCTGGGTCCTCATTTTACCAACCACGAAAAGATGGAAAGATGGAAGGCTAAGTGAACCATGAGCAGGTGAGAATTGAACTGCCAAACTGCCATGTTTTTAATTCTTTTTAAAGGCTGGACATGTGCACATCTCCAAGGTAAGAGAGATGGTGTTATGATAGAGAAGATTTGCTTCCTGAATGCTGTCAGGTAGCATCGTATGCCTGAAGCTCACAATTTTGAGTCAAATTAACTTTTGAGGTAAAGGTTAATATAACTGCTGCATTCAATCAATTTAGTTAAACTAACTTCTCAGGTAAATTTTATGTTTCTTGACAAGGCAACTTCTAAGGAATTTCAATGAATGACAGAAATTTTTGATAAAATGGGTAATATCTAGCCTCATTTCAGAAGAACTGCATACTATTTATGAATAGAGGTGGAGAAACTAAACAAATAATATAATGCTTCTAATTTCTAACTAGTGCCATGGATTTAGTATGGTACTTTATGCAAGGCAAAGTGTAAGACACTTTTGGAGGAGTAAATAACTGTTTTAGCAGGCTGTATGTTAAAAACTGAGGCAAAATTGCTTATTTCCCTGATATTTTTTTTAAAAAATATATGAAATATCCTTCAGATTTTTAACATTTGTTTTAAAATATTTAAAAAGAAAGCCTTTAAGCATTATTTTGTCACTATTGTTGCTTTACAATAAATTAAAGCTTTAACTGCCATGGCAACAGTTTCTCTACATTCTCATCTTTGTGATTAATTTCTTTTAAAACAAACTTGCTCTCCTCACATAATCAACATCTGACTTGTACTGGAAAGATTCACTGGATGGGAAGAACACAAACATGGACAATGGACTATCTGTCCATCCTTTTTCAATGGTGACTCAAAATGTTAGTACACCATAGCACAGGGGTCCCCAACTGCCTGTTCACTGCACAAGTGATATGCGAACATGTGCATGCAAAGCTGCCCTTGAGCAAGCAGTGGCCACTTGCCCTTGCAAACAAAGCTTCCCTCATGCGAGCAGCAGCCATTTTGTGCTCATGTGCGAAGCTCTCCTTGCCTGAGCAGCAGCTGCTTTTGCTCATGTGCGCGCCTGCCACTCAGACAAATGGAGCTGCATGTGCTTGTGCGCATTCCCTTGATACTCACAGGGAATTATTCCCTGTCCCCACTGCCGGGCAACCAATCCAGAAAGGTAAGGGACCACTGCTGTAGCAGGCATATTTCATAATTCATCGTAATTCCATACCTGAGAAGTCAATTAGCTTATCTTTTTTCCCCCCAAAAAAGATAAAGTGATCTGAAATCAAGTTTCAATTCTGAGTGCATCAAATAGTTCAAGGTCTATACACTTAATAACAAAAATGGAATGTGTTGAAAATATATGTATGCGCTAAAGGGCCTGTGGCATGAAGAACTGCTGTGCTATTTCAAGGAAATGGCCTGTGATAGGCTATAAACTTATTCTAGAGAGAAAAGTTGAGATGAAAAATATAGCATGTACATTGAAGAATCAAAGAATAACTGAAACATTCTTACTCTCGCTTCATTAATAGAAATAGGAGAAAAAATTTTTTTCAATGAAATGAAAAGCTGTTTGCAAATCACTGGTTATTATTTTTCTCCCTAATAGCTAAATCTCTTTTCATCTAAAAATGATATTTCAGTGAAATATCACTTTAAAGTATACAGTAGGTAGGCAAGAGTCTTATGGACTTAAAGATACATTTAAGCACATTCTCTGTCATGCACCATTTTCATCCACACTCATTTAGGATATGCTGGATTTAAACATCAGTTCTAAGTCCTTGCACAGGATTGAAATAAATGGAGAAACAAAGTTGTGTTTTGTTATACCACACTGGTATAACTCAGGATGACATAAGACTGTCTCAGTCTTAAGCAATGAGTTGAAGGCAAGATGATGGGGACATAGCAGGAAAAACAAAAACATGTAGCCAAAACATATTATGCCATGGTTAGATGCAAACATGGGAAGACCCGTCATGTATTGCATGTAAATTACCTTTAATGGGAAGAAATATTATAAAAGTGCCTTGAATTAAAAAAACAAAATGCAATACATAAAGATCAGTGTTTGTCTTGTCCTCATCCGCTGCTATTACATCCTGATCAGTATAATATCAAGAAGATCTAGGATGGAATCATATATGTATTTTCTTGTTTACCAAAGCCCTTGTTAATTTATAAATAGGCTTCTAAGGTCTTTTAAAGGACATTGCTTAGGGGGCTGCATCATGCTGATAGCATGCAGGTTGGGGATTAAAGACACAACAAAGCATAGATAAAGGGTCCAAAACAGAGAGACAAAGAATTGGATAGGCATTGCAAAGACAAATGCACATAGAGAGTGAGGCAGTGATGTGAGCCAGTCTTACATAGCAATAGAAGCAGACTCACACTATGGCCAGGGTATAAACTGGGCTGGCAAATCTAGTGTACAAAGTGGGCTTTGAGGGCAGCCATCTCATAGATGCAGAAGCCTGTCACTGCCATTCGAACTGCCATTTGGAATGCAACAGTGAGTTGCCAGTTCAGGGAATGAGAAGACAAGCATCTTTATTGTTCTGTGCACAGTTCAAACTGATGTCCAAGAGGAGACTACGAAGTCAGACAGCTGTTGCTAAACTATATGCAAATACTGCTGGCAAGTCCATGGCACTTAACTGGTCATGTTCAATGCCCCTTCAGGGCAATATGACTATGATCAGGCCTCTCTCTTTCTCAAATCAGAAAGTTGAAGCCAGTTTTGTAATGAGAAAACAGGAAATGTTAGGAAAGAAGATTAGCTGCCCATTCAGGCACATCTACCCTCTGTTTGTTGTAGAATGTTGGAATGTTGATGAATGCACATTTTATACATCATGAAATTTGGGAGAGAGAGAGAGAGAGAGGGAGGGAGCGAGGGAGGGAGGGAGGGAGGGAGAGGGAGAGAGAGAGTCAGAGAGAGAGAGACAGAGAGCAAGAGCTTAAAAATGAAAAAACAGCCTTATAATAAATGCCAGAATGTAAATTTATATCTTTGCTAACACGTATCTTGATAGTGTTTTCAGTGCATCTACTCTTTCATAGTAGCCAGATGTTCATATATATATATATATATATATATATATATATATATATATATATATATATATATATATATATATATATATATATATAATATACATATAATATATTATATATATATATATATATATATATATATATATATATATATATATATATATATATATATATATATATATATATATATATATGGCCTTCAGCTTTGTTCAGGTATTTTCCCACGTCATTATAGTTGTGCTTTTAAAGTTGTAGCAACGTTTCAGCAGAATCTCATCTGCCATCATCAGGCTTCTGTATTGTGTCCGTCTGTGAGTCAGACTTTTACAGTGGTTTCAGATTTAAATTTGGGGCAGCCTATTGCTGTGCCAGAATGGTTTTTCTTCATCCTGATTGGTTGGGAGTCTTGGTCTGTGTTTATTGGTCTCGGAGTTTGCTGTGTTCTGCTTGATTGGTGTCTCTAATATC
>NC_142011.1:133287377-133379877 GCF_049901735.1 Notechis scutatus | reverse complement strand
TAGTCTAATTGTCAAACTAGTTTCCTCTGGAGATCAAACTGCTAATACATAGTTAAAGCTATACTAAAAGTTTTCTAAGTAATAAATATACTTTGAACTCTTTCGACGCTCAGAAACATTATGCTCTCTATTCTGAATTAATATTCAAGTTGTTTAATTTCTTCCACACTACTGAAATTCCAAAGGCAAAACTCCTTTCAAGAGTTATGTTTTAGGAACACTTATTAGTATTGAGAGTAAGTCAATGGAATCCATTTTCCCCTTTTAACTAATTTAAAAAGATTTAGTGCTGCCTATTCTGGTTCCATTGTTATAAAAGCTTCAAGAAATTTTACATAATTGGGAGCTACAAATGCAATATGCATCCTCTGAGTTCCAGATGAAAAATATCCAGATGATGATGATGATGATGATGATGATGATGATGATGATGGAGGAGGCGAAGGAGGAGGAGGAGGAGGAGGAGGAGGAGGAGGAGGAGGAGGAGGAGGAGGAGGAGGAGGAGGAGGAGGAGGAGGAGGAAGGAAGAGAAGAAGAAGAAGAAGAAGAAGAAGAAGAAGAAGAAGAAGAAGAAGAAGAAGAAGAAGAAGAAGAAGAAGAAGAAGAAGAAGAAGAAGAAGAAGAAGAAGAAGGCACTTGTCACTTCCTTCATTGTTTTCTGCCTTCTATTTATTTATTTTCTGCTTCAGAAGGGAGGTTTTTTTTTTAATTGCAGTAGCCCAATCAGAGTAAGTCCCCCTATGGACATGTTTAGCAAAATATCACATATCCAGTTCTATCTATTTTTTACACAATCTGATAGAATGGTGTCAGAGAGTGGCAATTACCAAAATATCCATGAAACTAAAGGGCCTAGAGAAGCCCCATTTTGTCTCCATAGTGGATGTCAGAATGAATAATTAAATATCCTGTAAGTAAGCGGCATGATCTCAGGGGAGTTGCTTATATATGACTATTTTTGTGATTAGGTCTAATACACTGTGAATAAATTAACTTATTAATTCACATTGGGAGTTTTTTTGTTTAATATTTATGATGTGAGTCTGCTCTTGTTTGCACATCATTGAAGTCTGATGTGCAAAGAAGAACAATGACTATATTACCCAGTTATTTCATTGCCATATGAAGAAGTTCCTGTTGATGTTCTACCATTTATGTCAACATGCATTCAAATACATCTGACTTGATTCCTATTTGTTACTTAGCAGAGTGTGAGTTACAGGAAAAGCACCAAGCAAGACAAACCAGTTAGCTGATGAGAGTATAAATTGCTTGATAGGTTTGCCACAATGCCAGAACACTCAACCTTGTTCAGCTGAAGCCTCATACAATAGGTTGGTCCATCAAACTAAAACTAAATACGCTTTAATGAAAACTTATTAATGTTATGATTCCCCATTTAACTAATCACACCTCTTTTAGTCACTTTACATATTTAGAATTTACTGACAATATTTGAGTTATCCACCAATTCCCCAGTTTGGAAACCTGCATGCAGAAGTTAGGACCAGGGTTAGGTACTTCTCTGTGTACAATTGCCTCACATTAAAGTTTCACAATGTGTACACAATATTTTAGGACTCTAAACATCATTGGGTTAGTAGCAACTGCAAGACTGGACCATAATTTGGGTAAGATGTCACCAACAACAAGAGTTTGCTGCCATCTGAACAGTTAAAAGCCTTCAGGAGGAAGGAAAATATCCTCATACAAAGCACAGGATCATTTTATTTACTTCTCAGTAGACTTCAGATCCAAGAATATGATTGAAAGAGCAAAGCTACCAGGTTGAGATATACCATTCTTTTCAGGTGTGTTATATAACTTGATTGCTTCAGTATATCGTCTCTTGACTATACTTGCTATGAGTACCAATGCTTTATAAAAATGTCATTTATGAAATAAACAGCCAAAAGCCTTGACACTATTTTGTGGCCTGTTGACCTAATCCATCAATTCTGTTTTATACAGCAATGATTTGTGACCACATAGGTCAGTATTCTGAAAAGAAAATGTGTCTGATTGTATGTTTTCATACATGAAATGCCAGTGACAATTTCCAATAAAATGAAAATTATTTCATTTTCTTTCATCTAGGTATTGGAAAAATCTTGCATGAACCTAAACAGGTTTGATAATTGTATCTCTTTTCTAGTGAAGATTTACCTTTGCATATTTTGGTAGCTTCCATACTGGATCATAGTAATGGCTTTTTTTGTAGTTGCCTTTTTAAAATATTTGAAATTCTATTAATGAAAAATACTGTACCATATTGTCAATAAGTTTCCCCTCCACCATTTTTTGTGTTTTTGTGGCCCTGGGACATCTTCTTTTCACACTCTTTCAATTGGGGGCAAAACCAATTAGTTTATGGCATTGTTTTTTCAAAAAATGGGCAAAATGGATACATTAAACATAATCATTTATGTTTATGTTTAAACCATGCTCTTTGCAGCTACTGAAGACAAAAATGTGACTTACACACACACAAACACACACACACACACACAAGATTTATGATTTCTTAAATGCCATGCACAAAATTCATCCTCAAGGCTCTGGATTGCTGGAGATAATTTGATGGTTTGATGGCATACCAGTTTTAGCAATGTTGGGATTGAATTGCCTATGAAAGCCATCTAAACCTGTTTAACTGAAAACAAAATCTGATATCACTGTGTCACATATTGATTGAATAATTTTCAGAAAATTAAGAAAGGAACTGATATAGGTAGCCAAAATCCTGGGGATCAAAGTTCTTTGTATTCAGCGATTGAACTATACAATGAATATTTTATTTTGAGATATTTCAATTGATGCCAAAGTCCAGGAGTATTTAACTAGCTCAGTCCTTCTCAAATTGACCCCATCACTTATTTTGAATTAGAATTAGAATTAGAAGTGCAAAAAGAAAGAAGGTACATTTTATCAAAAATATTGGTTAAAAATTCAAAAATGGTTACGGGAGATTACCAGTGAGCAAAAAGAATTGGAACTGGAATGATTTTTACTGGGAATATTCAGAAAGAAATATGGGAGAAATATAAAATATTTAATATTGCACATTTTAACTGCAACCAGGATTGCCTGTGCCCAGTGTTGGAAACATACATGATCATTCAAAAAATAATGAGCTGTGCTGAGATGGACAAATTGACTTTGAGTTTACTAGAGAAAGAAGAATCTGATTATTACAAGATGTGGGGAAAATGGTATGATTGGATTGAGCAGAGATAAATTGTTGGATAAATAAATGGATTGTAAATAAATAGGAATAAGCACTAGATAAGTTAATGATTTATATCTGCACAAATTCTATGTATTTGTAAATAATGCACAAAATATTAGTATAAGATGAATGTCACAAACTGTTGATGTTATAAGATTTATATTTCTGTTGTTTTTTTTAAAATTATAAAAGATTAATGAAGTATCTTTAAAAAAAGAATTATTTTATTGGCCAAGTGTGATTGGACACACGAGGAATTTGTCTTGGAGCAAATGTTCTCTGTATACACAAAAGAAAAGATACAAGAGTCAAGAATCATAAGGTACAACACTTAATAATAGTCATAGAGTACAATAAGCAATCAAATCATACTTGGGAACAGTCCATATAAATCATAAGGATACAAGCGACAAATTTACAGTCATACAATCACAAGTGGGAGGAGATGGGTGATAAGAAGTGACGAGAAGTTTAATAATAATAGTAGTGCAGACTTTGTAAATAGTATTGAGAGAATTATTTATTTAGCAGATTGATGGCGTTTGGGGAAAAACTGTCCTTGTATCTAGTTGTTCTCATGTGCAGTGTTCTATAGCATTGTTTTGAAGGAAGGAGTTGAAACAGTTTATGTCTGGGATGTGAGAGGTCTTTAAATATTTTCAAAGCCCTCTTTTTGACTCATGCAGTATACAGGTCCTCAATTGAAGGCAGGTTGGTAGCGATTGTTTTTTTTTTCTACAGTCCTAATTATCTTCTGAAGTCTGTGTTTGTCCTGTTGGGTTGCAGCACCAAACCAGACAGTTATAGAGTGCAGATGACAGACTCAATAATTCCTCTGTAGAACTGTATCAGCAGTTCCTTGGGCAGTTTGAGCTTTCTGAGTTGATGCAGAAAGAACATTCTTACAACTCATGCTAACTATTGGCTGATTGTGGACTGAGAACTCTTACAATGCCAGTTCTATTAAATTATTAAGCAAGCTTGGCATTTTTTTCTGGATGATTAAAAATAAAACCATGATTAATATCTAGTCAATACAATTTATTAAATAATATTTTAAAATAATGGTGCACAAGGCAATCAAATATTCTGTTGACAATTTACTGGAATGTAGCACAAATCATATTTGAGTCTAGCGTACAAAGCAATCAAATAAAAAGCAGGGAGTAATACATGGAACTTTTTTTTTTTTTTTTTAAAAAAGAGATTAATGAAGGAAAGGAAAGGTGTTCAGAGAGTAGCACCCTCAATTCAATGAGGGAAATTTGAAGTAGGATTTCAGAGGAATGGGGGAAGTATTCCAGAAGTATTCAGCTACAAACTGAAAAGGAAGGAAGGAAGGAAGGAAGGAAGGAAGGAAGGAAGGAAGGAAGGAAGGAAGGAAGGAAGGAAGGAAGGAAGGAAGGAAGGAAGGAAGGAAGGAAGGAAGAAATACAGTATTGACACTTTCTACCACAGAGAGATACATATGGTAAGAGGCATCATTTTTTGCATACTTTGCTTGAGAATTTCTGTAAAACAATGTTTGCAGATTGAAGCGTGAGAGAAAGAGAAGAGAGAAACGAATGCTTTCCCCCTTTGTGGTACTGAGTTGTGCTAACTAGCACATAGTTCTGGTCTTCAAATTTAGTGTTAGATGGATTATCTACTGGATAGAGATCTGTATCTGTAGATACAGGTTTCTCTACCGATAGATGCTTGCTAGCTGTTGAGATAGTCTATTCAAAGTGCTAATTGGCATCCCGAGCCCTCTAGTGAGGGCTCAGACTAGTTCAAAGGATATATATTGGAATATTGATTCTTGATGCAGCTGTTTAGATGAAGCTTGCTGGCTGTACCAAGTTGTGAAACCCAACCCAAAATATTGCAGCTTTCTCAAGATAGTTCTTTGGAGCATTGTCAGGTAACTGGTGTTGATACATCCCAATGATATCTTGGACCCGTGGTGGATGTGGTTGAATCCAGGATTCTGCTTCACTTTTGGCTTTCTGACCCTGTGCCTTGTTCTTATAAAGCACAGTGCTTAGATGTGCTAATGATATGTATGTATAGTGTTCAGCAGTTGTGAAAGAATTTTCCACAAGGCAAACAGGCCCACCATATTGGGCATCTTGGTAATATAAGTGTATAGCCATGAGACACTTCCAATTCTGAGGGAGCATCTTTCAATCTCCCCCAAAAGTGCCCCCAATAACAAACTGAACTCATCTATGCCTCCAACTGATCACTCTTTTCCAGTCACATAGGTGAAAGAAATGCACAAAATTTGGGCTCTTTCTAGAGAATTCAGGGAGAGCTAAAATATATATGCTGATGGTCTCCAGGAAATATACACCATCAGATATTTGCACCTGTTCCCGTCCAGGCTCTGCACAGCTGCAGTGACTTCTGGGGAACTGGCCATACAGAAGACAAAGAAAGGCAGGGTGAGTTGGAACATCTACCTGGGTATCTAAACAGGAGGTAAAATTCTGGCTCATTGAATCACCAAGAATTAACAGAAGCCTTGTCATAGACTGCATGGCATACCAAAATGCCTTTATTATTGCCACTCAATTGGAGCTTTTAGCACATCTTCTGATGGACATGCCCAAATCAAGTCAGAAATGTTTTAAATATATCCCAAAATACCCCCAAAACATTTAATCTTTTATTTGTTGGGGGGGAATCTACATTGTTATTTTGTGCATCTTAGACACTGAAAAACTTTCACCAAGGAAGTGCTAAAATGCCATCTCACAGTAACTGGAATGCTTTTATCCAAAATTAATGGCAATACTAGAGATGCATGATCAGAAATTAAAACTGAGCCAATGTTGCGTATCCCAATTAAATTAATCCAGTCTTGAAATGTGCCATGTGGGGCAGATTTTTTTTTAAAAAATATATTTCCTGTTAGAATTAAGTAGTCTCCATATGTCCACTTCAATTAAATTCCTGGATATATGTATAGAAAAAATTGCAACTTGGGGGGCTTATTTTCTGTTTTGAAAACTTGTTCAGTAATAGATTCAAAAAACTAGATTGATGTAGTAGTTAAAAACATAGCACTACAAACCATGAAACCATGAATTCTAGTCCTGCCTTAGGCACAAAGCTGGGAAGAAGGCAAAAGGCAAAATGGACCTCTCCATGCAGTCAACAGAAGTCAAGACTGACTCAAAGACATGCACACATAAAAGTAAGTTAAGGTTTCTGGAAGCTATTTCTTGTTCTACTTGTAACCCAAAGAAATTAACTAAAGAGGCAAACAGTTACGTAAATTGCTAGATTTGTCTCATGTTGAACTTCAAAATTTTACCTATACCAGCCAATGATATCTCTTTGAGTACTAAAACTATATAATGACCTAAAAATATTCTAAAACGTCTTGTTCAATATACTGTATAATTTTAAAATGTTTTCACTAAAATTGTCACTCTGACAGATTTTGAAATCCCCATACATAAATGGAATCATGATGGGATCAAAGCACTGTCCCAATGCACATATAAAATGGTTGGGATTTTGATCTTATGGTTACGACCATCATCTTGTTTTTTTTTTAAAACCTTCTAGAGACATTCCTGTTTTACTTATTGCTACATTGTTACAAGTAAAGCTGCAGTTAATGTTTATTTTCCTTCAGCCTTAGCTTCTTGTTCTTTTAACTGCTCTCTATATCTCCTCTTGATCTTATTTTCCTTGTTAGAAAAGTTTGAGTATTGCAAGTGAATTTAACATGACAAGAATCTCAAAATTGTTTATTACCTGAGAGTTAGCATTGCATGAAATTTTTGGTCTAAGTGTAGCTCTTTGCATATTCCCTATCTGAACTGAAGTATTGAGCAGAGTTCCCACCTGGTAATGGGCAGTAAATTATTTCTTGCTTCAGTTTTTTTTTTTTTTTTTTTCATTCCATAACTTTATCAGTCTTTCACTGAGACAGCGGGCATTGCATGAGAGACATCTGTGCTGTAGTAGAACAGAAAGAAATGTGATTAAATATTCTTTTTTTTTTAAAGCTCTCTTCAAACACAGCTCAGAAACTTCATTTTTGGGGATGGTGAGGAAAGAGAAATAATTTTCCAGAAGTCATGAGAAACAATTCTGCACCCTTTCACCACCCTTAAAGTTGATCATTTCCACTCTTATTGGTAGCAGCTTGTAGGTCAAGCTGGTGTCTGATACTCTGCAGATACCAGATTCATATACTGTTGAAATTATAATGGTACATCTGATACATCTGCTCAAAGAAAACCAGGATCCATTGCTAGGCAAACCAAAACAACAGTCTAACACAGTTTGTCCAAAGCAAAACATTATACTACCTCAATTGCTTTTTCTGGGAGAGGGAAGCACGGGATATTGGCTATTGTGCCACTGGGATACTTGTAACATTTCCAGTTGAAATACAATCTGGCCATCAAGTCATATGGTGAAAAGACTGACATGGCCACCAGCAGCATTTCCATGTTGAAAGTGTTGGAGAGAATGGAGGCAAAAAGGAGAATGTTTCAAGAGAGGTAAGGAAATACAAGGGTATAGGGTGGTTGATATGACAGAGAAGATGGAAGCAGAAGAATTTTTTTAATATTTAAATACACAGAGAATGTGAAGCATAATTGTTGATCTATTGAGTGGGCTACATAAGGATGTATTCTTCAATTAATCCCATCAAAAGTGCATTGGCAGCAGTGGTGGGATTCTACTGGTTCAGACCAGTTCAAGTGAACCAGTAGTTCCGGTGAACATTTGGTTTTGCCCACCTGACCCTGCTCTTTCCTGTGCTTTATTTCCTGTTTTTTTAGCACAGCTTATTCACGTGGCAGAGTGGTTTGCCATGCCTCAGCTGTTTTAGTCACTTTGTGATGCAGTAGAAACTAAGTATAAGACTTTATACTTACAAGCAAAGTGCACGCTCACCAAACTGGTTGTTACACTTGTTGAATCTCACCACTGATTGGCAGCCCAGTAATTTCAGCTCATATGGTCATGGACAACAGTGATCAGAGCAGAGACATGATTCTTGCATAACATACATTAACCAATAAGAGTCAAGAGATTAGTGCATGAAGAAGTAAAACATACTGCTAAATCTACAGTACAACCTGAGCCAGTAGGTATGGGAAACACTAGTTCTGATGTGTGCCAAGGAGGCATGGATAAATGCATCCTCAGTGAGCAGAGCATGATAACTTGCCATTTCAACCCTCCTGCAATGGTTAGTAGCCTATATTTGCAGTGGGAGAATCTGGAAGCATAGATGTTATTAGCATTATTTGGATATAGCCAAAATAATACATTTTGCAAAAATCTTATGGTGTACCTGTTCTTTCTTCAAAACCAGAGATGGTGTTCAGCAGGTTCTAGCCAGTTCTGGAGAACTGGTAGTGGAAATTTTGAGTAGTTTGAAGAGAACTGGCAAATTCCACCTCTGATTGGAGATTTTACAATATCCTTCCCCTGCCACACCCATCAAGCCACACCCATAGAACTGATAGTAAAAAAAAAAAAAGGAATCCCACCATTGTTCAAAACCTTTAGTTTTCTAGGAGTCAGTAGTTTTCGTTGATCTACTGTAAACAGAATAACAGATTAAAGGCCAAAGTGGATGTCAAATAACATTTTTTCCCCTTGCTGCATCTTTTTCGCAACACAAAAGAGAACAGAGAGAAAAAAGTAAAAGGGTTCTTTCTGGAAAAAATAGTCAGGCTGACATATTTTAGATTTGACAGCAACTAACTAAGTAAATATATTTCCCAAGGGTATCACAATTTTGGCTACTGCATTCTTTTCTTTCTCCTCAATTTTTAATTCTCCAAATAAAAATCACAACAGTGTTAATTAACAATTATATTCTTAGAGCATTTAAAAATATATTTTAAAATAACTTTTGCAAAAAGGAAAAAAGAAAGCTCAGTGGTTTTCTCAGTCCATTAAAAATGATTTTGAAGATGTATCCAGTGATTTCCAAATTGGGGAAAAGAAGCTTTGGAACAAGTAGAGCAACAATTAATATGCAACTCCTTAGGTATAAATGTTCATCAGAATTCTAATAAATCCTCAGTTCCCCATTGCATACATCACATTCGAAAAATAACTATTAATACTGAGAAATATTTCTCTGTTATCCATTTACATCTGCCATCTTTTTATGAAGTTCTGAAGTTTTATTCAGTTTTTATGATGCCACTTTTTAAGAACTTTTAAGGCTTAAGAATGTGAGATGCCTTTGTTTGTCTACACTTGCAACAAGTTTGCCAAGACACAAGAAACTTCTCCATAGTAGTTCCAAATTACACCATTGTGATAAATTGAACTGAATATTACACTAGGGGCCTTCTTGCCTGCCTCCATGGACACCAGTGAGGGAAGTCAGAAAAATATCCAGGGAATGGACTGAGATAATAGATGCAGGATAGTGATCATCAGTGGAGACAACTAATGTCCTGCTGATATAGTTCACTACTGAGTGAAAGGCACTTGAAATAAAAGAAAGAGAACTGGCCCAGATTAAAAACCTCATTCAATTACTGTATATATTCTGCTTTCATCAGCAACATCTCCTCAATTTATACTAGATTTACTCAATCTTTTATTCAATTCCCATAATGTCTATCGAGCTTGGCATCAAAAATTCATTCTAGTATGGGAATCTCAAGTGAAAGAAGGCTGTTACGGACTACGTTATGGAGCCAAAGTGAGGATAAAAATGCAGAGGGCTATCTGGAGTTTGTAAGATAAACAATACAATGTTTTTCTGGAGATTGTTATCTGCTCACTTATATTTGGAACTGGTTGCTTTCAATGACATTTTCCAGTAATAAGACAGAAGGAAGGTTGTTTTTAAGAGTATGATTTGATCCTTGAAAAATAATTGGTCCTCTCATGGAGGTGTGCTTGCAGATTTTTTTCTGCAATCTCATTCTTTCCATTTTTGAGAATGGGGTAGAGTGACTGTGCTTTCAGGCCTTTGTTAAAAGGGTAATCTGACAGAATTTAGGAAAGCACTTGATCCAAGTGCTTGCCCGCTGGAATGGAACCCACCTCCACCTCCAGTGATCATGTGGCTCCTGCCCTGGTGATAATTACAAAATCAATGGATACTTGGACATTCCCTAAGCCTTTGGACTGGGTGGTATTGATCCCATTCAGAATGTTTTGTTTTTATACAGTTTGGCTCCTAGATGTTTACAATCTGTTTCTTTTTAAAACTGCTGTTAGTTTATTTAAGATGCTCAGAGTCATTTGGAATAAGGTAGCCTCTAAATGATATTAAATAAATTGGCAGCTGAAATCCAGAAAGGCACCAGGAATACCTTTGATTCTTACAGATTAGACTTTGGCTGTAATATGTGTATAATATTTAAGAAGTGAAAGGTGATATCTGTTTGATACTTATTGGGTGTCCATTTTACTACACATTGTATCTGGAATATTATATTGAAATAGCAATAGCAATAGCACTTAGACTTATATACTGCTTCACAGTGCTTTTACATCCCTCTCTAAGCAGTTTATAGAGTTAGCATATTGCCCCCAACAATGTGGGTCCTCATTTTACCCATTTTGGAAGGATGGAAAGCTGAGTCAACCATGAGTCTGATGAGATTTGATCTGCCAAATTGCAAGCAGCCATCAGTCAGCAGATACTGCATTTTAACCACTGCTCCATCGTGTCTCTAGTCTATATATAGACGAGATGGAGACAGAAAATATTCTTGTACCCAAATAGATAGGGTTCAGTGAAGGAAGAATCACAACAGAACAGTATTTGTGTAAAGTCTATATGCTGCATTCATTTATTTTGTGAGCATTTCTAGAAATAAATGGTGAGGAAAAAGTGCAAAGATATATCAAGTGACTGATGACTATTGCTCTATTACTCTAATCTATAAATGGACTAGGAATTAATTGTCCTTTTAACCACTATATTAAATTTAGTCTCCCTCTTAACAAAGTCACAGGTCTTCTCCTACTTTGCACCTGCAAGTGATAAGAAACATCTACTCTTTTTTCAGTTACAAAATTATTTCATGTTTTCAACTAGCCCACCACTTCCCTCTAGACATTTAACAATGTAATTAATCTTTGCTCCATATATAACCTTTGCTTGTTGTGTTACTGTTTTTGTTTCAATTTCTATGTCAAGTCCTTGGTCAATTATTTAACAAAAGTAGAATTTGAAAAGGAATATGACTGAAGAAGACACTCTAGTCTTCATCTTTCTTCTGTAAGGCATATCAGCTACAGTAAAACTGCATTAAAACAAAAGCTATGTTTTCAAAAGATCTAAAAATGGGAAATGCATTATTAATGGGCAGGTGTTTGAGCAGGTGCCTGTTTTATCTATTTTGGGGATGACTTTTCATTCAAGTGACAATTGGAAAGCTCTTCTTTTTTATGCTACTCAGAAGGTGTAACTAAGTATTGTAGTTATTATGTCTCCTATACAGGAGGACCACAATATGTTCCAGCTGCCATCAAACTATTTGTGTCCAAATCCCTTTATGGAATGGCACTAAGACACAGTTAGTTTTACTTGAAACTGATCCAGCTATGTTTTTAAGGAAAGTATTTTATGAAGTACTATGCCTTCAAAAAGTTCACACTTGTCTGGGGCTATCATCTCTGCTTATATAAGGTTTGTCCCTTCACTATTTTCAAGTTGTATGTAATCTCATAGCAGACCAGAAACTACTGCAAAGTGGATATTTTCTCCAGATCTTTTGGAGAATAGGACTGAGCAAGATATGTTCTAAAACAGAATTTACAGACATAGGCATCAGGAAAACCAATAGCATGATAGAGCAGCTCTTTCAAGAATAGCTGGAAGTTGTTTGACTCCAATGCCCAAACAATTCATTATTTTGGTCCTAATTAGGAGCCAATATTATCTATCTTTCCTATGGCACCCTTTGATTTACCCAGACAATGATAAGTTTCCTATAAGTCTTATTTTTTATACATTAAACATCCCAAGATCCTTCAGCCTGTCCTCATATGACATATCCTCAAGTTGTTGTATCAGCTTTGTAACCATCCATTGAATTTCTTTCAGCCTGCCATTATTTATCTGGAAATGTGGTGCTTCCTGGAAATGTGATAAAATGATTGCTTGATGAATAACAGGGTCATTACATTTCTAGTTTTAGTAATTCTCTTTTCTCAAATGGTTTTAAGCACTTATGAAGTTTGTTGTATGAGCTGAGCAAAGACACATTCTACTCTTTGAGGTTCTGTTGTTATGTAATTGTGATAGAACTCATCCAAAAAAATTCCTTTACTAACTCCAGACTGCAGAAGTCTTCAAGCATGTAACTGTAGAAGGAAAATGATAGCAATTTCTTGACATTTAATTATATTTATTCCTGTCAGCAAACAATAAAAACTAGTTAATTTACCAAACATCAGCAGCTATCTCTGAGAACCACAAACTTTTTGGTGATTCAATCTTCATTTGTCTTTCAAATGGGCTTCTTGTCTTTAAAATATATAGTTTTAGTTCCCTTCTGACTCTTTTTTCACCTGAAATTCTTTGCTTAAAATAAGAGTCAAAATCTGATGCTCAAGGTCACACGTAATAAAAAAAACTGTTCAGGGCCTTCAGAGCCACTCTAGTACTGTAATCAAAGTAATCTTAATTTTCTCTAATGATGTTAGAGAAAGGAAAGAATATCAAATATATGGAGAACAATAATTTTCACCTTATTATGTTGAATTGAGTAATTGTATTCATTCCACTGGTATATGTCAATTTTTATTTGCTTGACTCCTCCTTTGTCAAACTTTGGACTGCTCATAAAATTCAAAAATATAATATATGGTGTTTTAGGCTAGAAATCATGCCCTATGAATGAAAAATGACCTAAATAATGAAGAAAAAAGTTTAGCAAAACTTAGACTCAGCCCAATAGAAGCAAAACAATTGTCCCACAGCAAACAAAAATGTAAGGTATATGTTCCATGACATCTGGCACCTATAGCTGCATGCTGCTGATGCTTTGTGATGTTACTAGCTGTGAGCTAAGGACTTTAAGGTCAGAAAAGACCTTTAGATAATAAAATGACTTTATTTGTTATGAAATTTATTTGCTCTCCATCTTATGTCAAATGACTGGTGGCACAGTGGTTAAAGTAGAATATTGTAGACTAACTCTGTCAGAGCCTGGAGTTCAATCCTGATGGGGCTCAAGGTTGACTCAACCTTCCATCCTTTTTAGACCAGTAAAATGAGGACTCAGATTTTTGTAGGCAATATGAAAATAAGGCTTCTACATTGAAAATAATGCTTCTACAGAGAGTGCTGTGAAGCACAGTGAGGTGGTATATAATATCAGAGCTATTGCTGTTGTTAAATATATTCACTTATATGATTATAAAATATAAATTGTATAACATCAAATGTAGTTAATGTGTTTTTTCTTCCTTTCTTCCTTTACCTGCTTTGTCCTCATGGTCATGCTTATGGTCTAGTATTTTTTAAATATACTTTTATGGCCAAGTTTGTAGAGAAATTACAGTAAAAACATGTTCAGATTTTAGGCTCCTAAAAGTTATATGCTTCTGGCCTATACAGATGTCAGCTTTTGACTTGAAGTTTCATAGGCCAATAGAAGACTTCAAAGTGACAAGGAAGTACAACTCGTAGTCATAAATATTCCTCTCTTCAGTAGTTCCAAGTTTGGTAGGCAATTTGGATCGTAACATGTGGGCAGAAGTTCTAATCTCAATTCCCCTAGCTCAGCATTGATGCAAATTGCTGTATGCATTTAATTGCTCAGCAAAGAAATGAAACTGTACATTTATCTGCTGCCTACATAAAACAGAAAAAAGGCAACTATGTACATTATTTGTTCTGGGGATATAAGACTGAGTGGGTTAGGTCTAAACATAATTGGTAGCCCAGACTGACTTCAGACTTCTGAAATATGGATTTTTACCAAAATATATTTTTGAATATCATCTGGATTCTGTATTGTTGTATTTCAGAAGCCACATCCAGGATTTGATATTTTTATTGCGATTACTACTTAGAATTTGCTTTCAGGAAGAAAAAACAAAAACCCTGAAGTTGATTTATTCATAATGAAATGAGTCTATTAAAGTACCAAAGACTGAGAAATGACTGCTCCTTGTAAGCTCATCAAACTGTTTTACTTACACCGCATTGTGTTTCATTTTAAAAGGAGATTAATTGGAAGGAATTATTTATAGTCAGTGTCTTCAGATGGCCTAATTGTGATTTAACTTGCTTATTTAAAGTGCTTTTTGAGATGGGTAGGTGGAAAACTGATTAATTAAAACTACATCTGTCTTCATACTAACGTGTAGTTAATTTATAAATAACTTAGTATCTATTTTTGATATATTTACTTTTGGCAGGATTAAGAGAAAAAATATAATATTAATGACAAAAATCAAAACTGACATTAAAAAAAATCAACATTTTTATTTTAGTCATATAAAGAAATGCTAATTATTATTTCAATAATATTGGCATTAAGCTTGTTGAAAATTTTGGATATAAGGATTCAATTAAACTTTTCAAGAAACAGGTTTGGACTATGGACCATTCTTAATATTTAAAAATTAATGTGCTGAAAACATAGGGTGAACTGTTCCTTGAATAATCTGAGACATGGAACAATACTTTTGTGTATAGTAAACTGCAAACATTCATAGAAATGTAAATCTTGTTTTTGTTTCTTCCAGCAATCGATTATAGATAAAATCAAGTGATGTACATGCATACAAGTAAATTTGTAATGATTTTTTTCAAACCTCAAACTGGGATTCAAGAAACTGAATTTTAAACATTTACATTATGAGGCATAATTGCTACAGTGTATTAAAAAGGTAATTCCTCTATCTCTGTCTTCATCTTTTCTCTCAAGATGCCATTTCCCTGATTTTGAGAGGTCTGAAAGTAGAAAAGGCATAAATCTATAAAGCAAGCTTGAGGATCTTCCTTCTCTAAAATTGTATATGCGTTCATGTTTGTGTAATCATTAAAAGTAGTTCTAAATCTACTCTGTTTGGGAATAAAGCAATCACTACATTCTAGTAGAACCGAGATTCAGTGCTTCAGGATATGAATTGTTATTAGTTGAATGAAATCTCTCCTGTAAATAAAAAGTTTATAAATAAAAAAAATTCAGAAAAGTGAAAGCTGGGTTAATGAGGAAAATGTTCTGCAGTTCTGACCTTTCTTTTGTTAGAGCTTGTCAGATAAAACAATAAGCAATTACAGCAACTTGAAATAAGAATTGGTCTTCTGTTGTAATTAGGAACTGGTATACCTGTCGATTCCAAATCTTTCTTTCTTCCCATTGTTTTTATGTTTCATGAATATTTTCTCATGTAACCTGGAAGAAGCTGAGGTGTCAAATATGCACAACAAACCAGATTGAAGATTTCATGGTGACGACAACAGAGGTTTTAATGGTGCTGGCCATGGTGCTGTAATCTACTGAGGGCTACAATTGTAATTCAAACCCTATCTAATTCCATAGAAGAACTACAGTAGAATGCTTAATAGTTGAGTTTTCTCTTAATTTCTGAGTATCCAAAGTGCTCGCATACAGGTATAGTAATGGAGAACTTGTACAAAATGTATTTGTTGCTACAAAAATTAAGTTGTCAGTCATAGTTTGAGGCTAAGCATATTACATGATTAAATAGCCATTTATCAGAAATATATAGGAGGTGCTTTGACTTAGTGGCTTAATGATGCTGGAGATTATCTCAGTTCCAGTGGTAGCACTGTGTGCCAAGGTGAACTTCTGTCATTTGCTTCAGCTTTTGTCCACCTAACAGTTTGAAAGTACATTCTATGCAGACAGACAGACAGACAGACAGACAGACAGATAGATAGATAGATAGATAGATAGATAAATAGATAGATAGATAGATAGATATCACTTGGTGGGGAGACGAGCAGGTATTCTGTGTAGGCAGTCAGATTTTTGATGATTCTGAACCTTCTCAGTTGCAGTGCCTGCTTGTGAGGCAACTCTGGGAAGGGAGGGAGCCTTGGGTGATGCTTCAGGAAGAGCCTTTCATCTTTCTCTCTGGTGCGAAACCAGCTCATCCTCCTGTGTGCACTTTGTGGCGCGTGCAAACATGTCCTATAACAGGACTACCACCTTTCCAAGCCAAACTACTATTCTGCAATAGTGTTGTGGTCTTCTGGCTACTGTAAAAATGCCATACACTAATAACAATAATAATCACAAATATATTATTATATGTCTGTGATCCAATTTGCTAAATGATTTATATCTATCTCTATCTCTATCTCTATCTATCTATCTATCTATCTATCTATCTATCTATCTATCTATCTATCTATCTATCTATCTTCTTGGTTTTACATCAAATCTAACTCATATTTCCTCTGGTATGTGTGCAGATGATAGTTTTAAATGACCATTCTATAGCCAACGATAAGTCAGAAATTAACCAGGGATGGGATTCTACCATTCTGCACCTATTCACTAGAACCGGTTGTTAACATTCTAAACAGTTCGGAGAACTGGTTGTTAGAAGAAATTACTGGTCTAATACTGTAAGGAAGGCAGGAAGGAAACATTCTGGTGTTGTTTACCAAAACTGCCTCTCCGTTAACCCTTATTACATTCTTGGCAGGACTAGACTTCCTGTCTCTGGAACTTCTCTGGAGTTTTTTTTCCCCTTCCTTTTCTGGTACTTTGTTTGTGTGGAGTGACCATTCAAAGTTACAATGGCACTGAAAAAGTGACTTATGACCATTTTTCACATTTATGACTGCTGCAGCATCCCCACAGTCATGAGAGGCCAGGCGAGGAGATGCATGCCTCGATGTGAGTGATATTGAGTTGGCCACAGCCAGCCAATAACATGACCACCAAGCCATGCCCACCAACTAAGCCACGCCCACAGAACCGATTGTTAATAAATTTGAATCCCACCCGTGAAACTAACTATGTATTATAGCAGCAAACTGCACTTTCTGATGTTCTTTAATGACCATAGCTGCTATAGGAACACTTTGTAGATTATCACAGTACATGGAGAATTGGAACTTTTCAAAAAATAACTGCCTTCTAGAGCTATGTATGGCAATGAAATGGTATTAGTACCGATGAATGTCTACTCCCTCCACAATTCATTGTAGACATGGGAAAGGGGCTTTTCCAAAAGACTATGTCTGGAAGTCATGGAAAAGGAAAACAGAAGATAACCATTAGAAGCTGCTCCTAGATAGCTGCTAAGAAGACTGCAAATGTGGCTGAGTCCTAACAGGATACAAGCTCAGCCTGAGAGTTCTTTTCTTTCTGTCATAGAATCACTATTGTAAAAATTTTCATAATGATCCCTCTCATTATTCAGAAAATATTCAGAATGTCAAATGCGCAAAATATAATTTGACTTTCAAAATGTTCCTTTTACAATATAAACAACTTTCTATTTGTCTTGAAACAGAAAGAAAAGGAAGAAATAGAGAGATAGAGAGACAGGGGCATATTTATTTAATTCCAGTTAACCTTTTATTTCAGACAATAACTGAAAAGAAGGAGTATTTTAATGCAACTCCACAGTCATATTTTAATCCATTCCTTTGTCAAGCCATTTTTTTCTTGTAACATTCTTTTTTTCCCTTTTCTCCCAAAACCAATACTGTCAGATATCAAAAAGTAATTGTGCAATTCAAATGTCACCCTTTCAAACTATATAATGTGATGGCACCTGTTAGACTTAGATTGCCGTGCTTCTACGTGCCTTTTTGGCATTCTCAGGGTCCCTAATGGCTACTCTCATGAATAGAGACCTCTATTCCTCTCTTCACCAATGACATGTAACTAGTTGGTAGATCTCACTGATTCTCCATGACTCTGACAAGATGACAGGTGTAGCAGTCTCTCAGAAATCATCCTTTCCCTTTTCACAAAACCCATTAACTAGCACAGCGGTTTTTCTCCTCTTAAACATATTAGAGTTCCAAACTCTCCAGATGACTTTGTGGAGAAAGAAAAAGAAGGAGAGGGGAAACTTGGAGAAAGCACTAAGAAAGGATAATGATATTTTTACCTTGGAAAACTTTGCAAGAGAATAGCCAGTCTTTCATGACTGGCAACATTAAAGAATGAGCCCAGATAGTGACAGCAACTTATACATGCATTATGCAGCTATTTTTCTCTCTGAACATATTGTAGTTGAAACCAATGTGTAAATATTATGGGTTTATGAAGCAGTTGAGCAAAGATTTCAAGCTTTCACCAGTAGGGGTAATAATACTAGTGGTGCATTTTCACAACACCTTGCACTATTAGAAATGCAGAAATGCTGGGAATAACTTTCAATATGCCTCTCTGAGTGGACCTTTCATCTTTTTAAGGACTCAAGTTATACAACCTGGAATTTTTATCTAGCAGACCTTTGTAATTTTTCCCTGTTTGTTGACTTATTTATTTATTAAATTTATGTGGCACCCTATCGAGGCAATAGGCCATATTTTTTTCTGTAAGATTAAAAAATATATGAAGAATATAAAATACTTATATTTTTAAGCTTCATCATTCAGTTGTTTTAGATCTAGTACTTTGCTATATAATTGCTGGATGGTTGGGTAGATGTGGGATGGTGGCGGATATGCTTGTATATGTAAAAAGGTAGAAATTTGTGCATTTTGTGAGATGGAGACAGAAACAAAAATGCCCCTTCCTTGCTTGATGCCTGCCAGAATCCACCCATTGTGGCTTTTGGCTAAGCCTACCACTGATGTATCTTTCCTGATGAAAGAGGCCTCATTGCTTTTTTATGCTCTGTCATATCACAAGAAATATTCAACTTTTTTTCCCCTCAACTGTAGGAAAAAAGCAAACTACAACAGAAGATGAACTTTTGTCCTTATGTAAATAAATAGCTGTTCGTTATGCTGAGGAAGATAAATGCAACTTATCAGCTTCACAGCTATATGAAAATTTATTTTTTTATGTTAACTAAGTAAAATTAGTGGATTGAGACAGAATCTTAATTTCTCTCATTGAAGCTTAGGTCTATCAAACTGATTTCTTTCAACAGTCACATTAATGTTCGTATTGTTTGCTCCTGTCAAGTTATTAGATACCAAATGACTGGAAGCTTACTGTAGCATTTATTTATTTATTTATTTATTTATTTGATTTGCCAATTGTTTACAAGATAATAAGTATAAGTGTATACATAGTTGTGAATATATGAAATGGGTACATATAAGAAAAATAAAAGAATAAGAGAAACAATAGGACAGGGACGGTAGGCACGATGGTGCGCTTATGCACGCCCCCTACAGACCTCTTAGGAAAGGGGTGAGGTCAATAGTAGACAGTCTAAGGTTAAAGTTTTTGGGGTTTGGGGAAGAGACTACAGAGTCGGGTAGAGTATTCCAGACATTGACCACTCTATTGCTGAAGTCGTATTTCCTGCAATCAAGTTTGGTGCGGTTTACTTTGAGTTTGTATCTATTGTGTGCTCTTGTGTTGTTATGGTTGAAGCTGAAGTATTCATTGACAGGTAGGACATTGCAATGTATGATTTTATATACCATGCTTAAGTCAGACCGAAGACGGCGTAATTCAAGGTTTTCTAGTTTTAGAATTTCAAGTCTGGTGGCATAAGGTATTCTACAACGAGTAGAAGAGTAGAGAACATTTCTTGTGAAATATTTCTGGACTTTCTCAATTGTGCTAATATCAGATACGTAATGAGGGTTCCAGACTGATGAACTGTATTCAAGTATTGGTCTAGCAAATGTTTTGTATGCTCTGGTTAGTAGTGTGATATTACCAGAGAAAAAACTACGTAGGATTAGGTTAATAACTCTTAATGCCTTTTTGGCTATGTAGTTGCAGTGGGCTCTAGCACTTAGATCATTAGAGGTGAGTATTCCAAGGTCCTTTACAGAGCTTGGGTCATCAACAAGATCTTGACTATTCAGCTTGTATTTTATTTTCTGATTTTTTTTGCCAATATGTAAGACAGAGCACTTATTTGTTGAGATTTGAAGTTGCCATTTGTTTGACCATTCAGATACATAGTCAAGATCTTTTTGTAGGGTAGCAGTATTGTCTGTGGTATTGAACAGCTTTACATCATCAGCGAAGAGAACGCAATTGCTCTTAATATGATCACAGAGGTCGTTTATGTAGAGTATGAAGAGAGTTGGTCCTAGAACACTGCCCTGGGGGACACCACTATTGACAGGTACTGGATTTGATAGGACGCTCCCGATTTTGACCATTTGTTGTCTGTTTGACAGGAATGCTTCTATCCAGTTATTCAGTTGTCTAGAGATACCATAGGATTTTATTTTTAGGAGTAGTTTGTCGTGTACCACTGAATCAAAGGCTTTACAGAAGTCTATCTAGATTGCGTCTATTGCTTTGCCCTGGTCGAGTTGTGTCGTCCATATGTTTTTGCAGTGTAAGAGTTGCAGATTACAGGATAGTTTTTTTCTGAAACCAAATTGTTTATTGGAGAGTAGGTTGTTTGTCTCTAAGTGGAGGATGATGGATTGGTTAATAATTGATTCCATGACTTTACAGGTGATGCAGCATAAGGAGATTGGCCTGTAATTTTCAACTAGGCTTGGGTCTCCCTTTTTGAAGATGGGGATGACTGTGGCTTGTGACCATAGGTTAGGCAAGGAGCTGGTCCTGAAAGATTTTTCAAAGATTATGCTTAGAGGTTTGGCTATGGCAGTGGATAGCTTTCTTAAGAAGTAGGCACATATTCCATCCGGTCCAATAGATAGAGATGGTTTTAGATTGCGTAGTGATTTTTCGACATTGTCTTCTGTGAAATCGATATGTATTAGATCATTGTTGTTATCTGTGGTACGGCTAGGAAATACTGGGCATGATCCATTGCTGTTTACAAATACTGAGCCAAAGAATGTGTTAAAGATGTAGGCTTTAATGGTGTCGTCGTTGCAGTCTTTACCATCAGGTCCTATCAAGGGAGGGATGGACCTTGAGTCTTTTAGTTTGTTGTTTACAAAATTGTAAAAAGCACGGGTGGAATTGGTGCTTAGAAGGTTTTCCTCTTGTTTAATGTGATAATTGGTGCATTCGGTCTTTATCTGGTGGCATAAATTTTTGTATCGGTTTTTGAAATTGGCAACGTGACCAGATTTGTTTTTCCGCCAGAGTGATCTCTTTTTGGATTGAAGTTTCCTTATTGATATGGGTAATCTGCTTTTTGTTTTGTTTTGGGAGTTGTTGTTGGAACATATAGTTTGATGACTCTTTTGACTTCAAGTAAAAATATGTTGTAATGGTCTTCAACGGTATTGCATCCAGTGAATAGAGATTGCCAATCAAGGGATGAGAGATCGTTGTCTATAAGATCATAGTTGCCTTTTTGAAGTTACAATAGGGGATTACATCATTGTGGTGATTTTTGTGTGGATGTATGTTGAGACAAAAGTCAATCATATTGTGGTCACTACTGGAAAAGGGTTCTTTAGTTTGTATTCCGTAAATTAGGTTCAAACTGTTGCAGAAGATGAGATCGAGGCAGTTGTTTAGTCTAGTGTTGTTGATTACTAGTTGTTCCAGTCCCAGATTTGTAATAGCATTGTAGAAGGTTGTGTGTATGATTTCAGTTGTACAATCATTTAGGGTCCAGTCAATATGAGGTAGATTGAAATCACCAAGAAGGATAAAAGGGTATGGGCAGGATGCAGCCCATGTTAGTAATGTATTTAGCTTGTTTACATGTTCGATGTCATAATCAGGTGCTCTGTAACATAGTAAGAATCGAATTGTGATATTTGAGGATAGTTCACAGATGATGGTTTCAGGAAGGGCAAGTTCCTGGGTAACTTGGATATTTTTTAGATGTAAGGATTTTTTATAGAATATAGCAACACCACCTCCTCGACGATTTTCACGATCTGATCTGTAAACATGATAGTCTCTTACTGTGGTAATGGAGTCGGGGAGAGATGCATTGAGCCATGTTTCACAGACAAATATAATGTCGAAGTTAGCCATATTTAGGAGGAAGAGAAATTCAGGTATTTTATTCACGAGGCTTCTTGCATTGAGTAGTTTGCATTTAAGGCCGGCAGTATTTCTACCTCTTTGATCCATATTTTTTCTCTTAAAGTAATTCTTATTGGAGGGAAGGGGGAATGGAGTGGAAAAGATGACAGAATTAAAAATATATATCAATAAGTCTGGGAGATTAATTTAAATAAATCTGTTTTATAAAATAGATATATTAAATTTGTTGATAAGATGTTCAGCAGATTTAATCCAAACAGATGTTTCCTTTCTTTTAGGGATTGGTTATCTTTATTATTCAAACTGAAAGTGCAGTCAAGCAAATTGGTATTCTGATGCTAGCAACAAATTGTTGGTGCAATTAACAGATGGCAACTAGCTAGAATTTCTCCATTCACATACATTAGCTTTACTTACATACTTTAGAATAAATAAAAGTGGAGCTTATGCTTCTTATTGAACAGAGAACACATGATTTGCCTACAGAGAACTATGTAATTCATTATATTGATGTAACTGTTCATCATATTTATTAGGATGGGGCCATCCTAATAGATGACTAAAGACTATGGGAAAGAAACTCTGTATACTATCCACAGTTATAATTTCAAATATGAGTGATGCGAATAGGGAGAGGGATAAGGAGAGAGGACATGAGAAAAGGAAGGAGAGAGAGTGGGAGGGAAGGAGAAGGAAAGAAGGTAGGAAGGAAAGAAGGCCATTTAAGTATATATAGAAATGTAATTCTGTTCATGCATTACTGAAGCAGAAGTAGTAGCTATATACATATTAAGCATTATTAGACCCCCTGATATCTTTTCTCTATTGACAAGTAATGATAACTATCATTATTTCATATGGTTATGCAATTGGTCTTAACTCTTACTCTGTTTTGTGCCTCCTTATTTGTATCTAATAGAGTTCCAGAATCCTGTCTAACGTTTTATTTATTTTATTTATTTATTTTTATTTGTCAATTGCTTACAAGATAATAGGTATAAGTAAAAATATAGTTATGAATACATGGATACATATACGAAAAATAAAAATATATATAAAAGAAACAATAGGACAGGGACGGTAGGCACGTTGGTGCGCTTATGCACGCCCCCTAGAGACCTCTTAGGAAAGGGGTGAGGTCAATAGTAGACAGTCTAAGGTTAAAGTTTTTGGGGTTTGGGGAAAAAAAACCAGAGTCAGTTAGAGTATTCCAGACATTGACCATTCTGTTGCTGAAGTCGTATTTCCTGCAATCAAGTTTGGTGCGATTAACCTTGAGTTTGTATCTATTGTTTGCTCTAGTGTTCTTATGGTTGAAGCTGAAGTATTCATTGACAGGTAGGACATTGCAATGTATGATTTTATATACTATACTTTGATTGGACTGAAAGTGGTGTAGTTCTAGGTTTTCTAGGTCTAGAATTTCGAGTCTGGTGGCATAAAGTATTCTCCAACAAGTAGAGGAGTAGAGAACTCTTCTTGTGAAATATTTCTGGATTTTCTCAACTGGGTTAATATCAGATACGTAATGGGTTCCAGACTGATACGTGGGTTCCTGACTGATGAGCTGTATTCGAGTATTGGTCTAGTAAATGTTTTGTATGCTCTAGTTTTGTATGCTCTAGTGTAATATTACCAGAGAAAAAGCTACATAAGTTTAGGTTTAAGTTTAACAACTCTTAAAGCCTTTTTGGCTATCTAGTTATAGTGGGCTCTAGCACTTAGGTCATTTGAGATGAGAATTCCAAGATCCTTAACAGAGTTTGGATCATCAATAAGGTCTTGACTATTCAGCCTGTATTTTATTTTCTGATTTTTTTTTGCCAATATGTAGGACAGAGCATTTTTTTTGTTGAGATTTGAAGTTGCCATTTGTTTGACCATTCTGATACATAGTCGAGGTCTTTTTGAAGGGTAGCAGTATTGTCTGTGGTGTTGAATAGCTTTACATCATCAGCGAAGAGAACAGAGTTGCTCTTGATATGATCACAGAGGTTATTTATGTAGAGTATGAAAAGAGTTGGTCCTAGAACACTGCCTTGGTGGACACCAATGTTGACAGGTACAGAATTTGATAGGACCCAATTTTGACCATTTGTTGTCTGTTTGACAGGAATGCTTCTATCCAGTAATGCAGGTGTCCAGAGATACCGTAAGATTTTAGTTTTAGGAGTAGTTTGTCGTGTACCACTGAATCAAAGGCTTTACAGAAGTCTATGTAGATTGCGTCTATTGCTTTGCCCTGATCAAGTTGTGTAGTACATATGTTTTTGTAGTGTAAGAGTTGCAGATTACATGATAGTTTTTTCCTAAAACCAAATTGTTTATTAGAGAGTAGGTTGTTTGTTTCTAAGTGGAGGATGATGGCTTGGGTAATAACTGATTCCATGACTTTACAGGTGACGCAGCATAAAGAGATTGGTCTGTAATTTTCAACTAGGCTGGGTTCTCCCTTTTTGAAGATGGGGATGACCGTGGCTTGTGATCATAGTTTTGGCAAGGAGCTGGTCCTGAAAGATTTTTCAAAGATTATGCTTAGAGGTTCAGCTATTGCAGTGGGTAGCTTTTTAAAGAAGTAGGCACATATTCCGTCCAGCCCAATAGATAGAGATGGTTTTAGATTGCGCAGTGCTTTTTTTAACAATGTCTTCTGTAAAATCAATATGTATTAGATCATTGTAGTTGTCTGTGGTTCGACTAGGAAACTGGGCATGATCCATTGCTGTTTACAAATACTGAGCCAAAGAATGTGTTAAAGATGTTGGCTTTAATAGTGTCATTGTTGCAGTCTTTACCACTAGGTCCTTTCAGGGGTGGGATGGACCTTGAGTCTTTTAGTTTGTTGTTTATAAAATTGTAGAAAGCGCGGGTGGAATTGATGCGTAGAAGGTTTTCTTGTTGTTTAATGTGATAATTGGTGCATTCAGCTTTTATCTGGTGGCATAAATTTTTGTATCAGCTTTTGAAGTTGGCAACGTGACCAGATTTGTTCTTCCGCCAAAGTGATCTCTTTTTGGATTGAAGCTTCCGTATTGTTTTGGGTAATTTGTTTTTTCTGGTTTTGGGAGTTGTTATTGGTACATATAGTTTGTTGACTCTTTTGACTTCAAGTAAAAATATGTTGTAATGATCTTCAACAGTATTGCATCCAGAGAATAGAAATTGCCAATCAAGGGATGAGAGATCGTTGTTTATAAGATCCTTTTTTCAAGTTATAATAGGGGATTCCATCATTGTGATGATTTTTGTGCAAACGTATGTTGAGACAAAAGTCAATCATGTTGTGGTCACTGTTAGAAAAGGGTTCTTTAATTTGTATTCCATAAATTGAATTCAAACTATTGCAAAAGATGAGATCGAGGCAGTTGTTAAATCTAGTGTTGTTGGTTACTAGTTGTTCTAGTCCCAGATTTGTTACTGCGTTGTAGAAGGTTTCATGTGTGGGTTCAGTTGTACATTCGTTAAGGTTCCAGTTAATATGAGGTAGATTGAAGTCACCAAGAAAGATAAAAGTGTGTAGGCAGGATGCTGCCCATGTTAATAGTGTATTTAGCTTGTTTGCATGTTCGATGTCATAATCAGGGGCTCTGTAACATAGTAAAAACCAAAATGTGATATTTGTATTTACATTTTTAAATTGCATAGAGATTATTGTATGGTTGGTTGTGTTTAGTTTATTTTTTTTTTCTTTTTTTTCTTTTTTAGTGGTGTTTGTCCAGTTTTACTTGTGGAAGAGCACCTCATTTCGTTGCACCCGCTTGCGAGTGTAATGACAAATAAATTCTTATGTCTTATGTCTTATAAGGACAGTTCACAGATGATGGTCTCAGGAATAGCAAGCTCCTGGGTAACTTGGATGTTTTTTAGATGCCGGGACTTTTTATAGAAGATAGCAACACCACCTCCTCTATGGATTTCACGATCTGATCGATAAACATGATAGTCTCTTATTGTGGTAATGGAGTCAGGGAGAGATGCGTTGAGCCATGTTTCACAGACAAATATAATGTCGAATTTAGCTGTATTTAGTAAGAGAAGAAATTCAGGTATTTTATTTACAAGGCTTCTTGCATTGAGTAGCTTGCATTTGAGGCCAGTTGTGGTTGGAATAGAGGTAGTTAGGGGCATGGATGCCTAGTTTTGAGTGATGTTGGATTGAATGGGGTGCGGTTGGATGTGGAGTTGTGGGTTGTGTGACTTTATTTTGATGCAATCAGCTCTGTAGCCAATGTATAGGTCCTTTTCTCCATTGTCTAGACAGTTTTTGAGTTCTGTGTGGAGTTCATGGGAGCGGATTCTTTGCAGTATGGATAAGTCTGGTCTTGAGCAAAAAATTTTGTGGTTGGGATTGGTTTTTGCAATGGCATTTATTGTATGAATGAATATGTGCTTGCTGGACTCATTTTTGCATACAACTCTACAAAATCTTGGGGCCACAGAGTCGTCATTGTATTTGTACCCATGGCCATCTCTGGTTATTTCAATGATATCTTCAGGAGAGATGTTTGTTGTATTAGAGTTGCTTATGATATCATGAACTTTGGTGATGTCATCTGATTCGTTGGTGTCTTCGAGACCAAATAAGATGGCATTTGGGTGTTTCTGTTCACATTCCATGGTGTCTCTGATGAGTAAGGAGATTTTATTTGTGGAATTATTTGAAGGGATAGTAATTGATTGTGGCTGTGGTTTGGTGGTTATTTTTGGTTGTAGTTGTGATTGTAGTTGAGGTAGTGGTTGTTGTGGGATTTGATTTTGAGCTGATAGGTACTCACTTATCTGTGCTGTATTTTTTTTCCCAAGAGAAATTAGGCTTGCTTGTATAGTTGTTTCAAATCGTGTTGCTAAGCATTCTTCTATTGAGTGAATGAGTGACTCTATGCTTTCAACTCTGTCAGTTAGGGTACTCAGTTTGTTTAGCTTAGGAGAACATGATGGACATAGAAAAAAGAATGTATCTGAATTTTTAACCATATCAGCTAGGTTGTTGTTTGTGTTTAAGCAGGCAGGGTGGGCTAGATTATCGCATAGGTGGCATTTGATGTAAATTTCACTTTCATTAATGGTTTCAAGACATTTGAAACATGTGCAGGAGTCTGGGAGGTCATTGGTAGAGATATTTTTCTTTTGTTTTGGTTTGGAATTTTTGGCTGGCATGGTCAATGGCAATAGTCCAGTAATCAATTACAATAGCTTGTTAATGTGATAGGTAGACAGTTACTTAATGAATGTTGGTAATTAATAAATGTTAATTGATATGTTGGAGAACAAATCAAAAGTAAGGTTGCTTATTACTAAAAATCAATCAATCAATCAATTGGTTATTCAAATCACTCTAATCAAATTTTGCTAATGTTGTGCTAAACACAAAAAGATTTAATCACAAAAATATTTAATCACAAAGTGTTCTGCTACTTGATTTTTTAAAACTTTCAGAGTAAACTTTTCTAAGTCTATAATATTTATAACACTTCTATAAGTTCATGGCATGTTTAGTCAATTAATGGCAATATAAACCCAATACATTAAATAGCATCTTCTGTACTTGCTCCTCCCATCCTGAACACTGTGTATTTATAGAATGTATTCTGTATTTGGATGTATATTCTGTCATCAACCATATATTATGACCTAACAATAATTTTGATAACCTCCATTTTCAAGCTGTTCTAAGAAATTCCTGGACTAGGAGGCTTGTTCACAATCACTCAACTTTGTCAATTCTCAGGTAGACTACTTTTGCTGGATGCTGGGCAGCATATAAATTTGATGAATTGTTATGGTTTATTGCACAATCAGCCAAATGTTTATATTGCATTTGGCATTATTATTCATCTATCGGGTTGTGATATGCTCTGTTTGGGGCTGACCTTGAAGACCATCCCCTCTGAATGGCACTAATCTTGAAAACTATAACTGGTCCAAAATGCAGTGGAATATGCAATTCTAAGCATCCTGTGTTTTGGCCATATTACATTACAACTACATGAGCTGCACTAACTCCAGTTTTGTTATCGATATAATTTGCAATTCTGGTTATCATCTTTAAAACCCTGAATGATATAAGGCCAGATTAGCAATAGCACTTAGATTTATGTATGTTTCATAGTGCTTTAAGCACTCTCTAAGCAGTTTACAGAATCAGCATACAATCTGGGTCCTCATTATACTGACCTCAGAAAGAGGATTTTGTCAATTTTGAGCCTGTCAAGATCAAACTCCTGGCAGTGAACAGATATAGCATGCAATACTGCAGTCTAACCACAGTGCACCATGCAATTATTAGCAGGACCACCATTAGCAGAAACAAAGTAAAATAAAGAACAGATTATTTATGACTAACATTAATCACAATAGACACTCAAGAATGTATTAATTTCAAAGGTACTTAATAATAATTTGTAGGTACTTACTGACCTCAAATCTACTAGACAAAAGCTACTTGCTATGTATAGTTGGTGGGTTTAATGATGTCTAATGGTTCACAATGGCTGTAAAATGATTGGACTGTTGTTTTACCTCAGATATTTTCAAAGACCAAAATAGTCATCATTAGGAGGAAAACATAAGTATAAGCAGAAAAGAAATGACATGTGTTGACTTGATGCGGGGGGGAATCCTTCCTTGTTATTGAAACAAAAGTACTAGGTTAGACAGGAAAAATGTGAAATTCAGAGATAATAAAATAAAGCAATCCTTCACACTATAGTATTAATTTAAACTAGGGAAAGTTTTGTCTCAAGATGCAGACTCAGGTCAGTCAGTGTCTTCGATGGCATTAAAAGGAGATTTGACAGATTTTTGAATAGCTGCTAATCATAATAACTTTAGCAGACACCACTTAGTTGATGACTGATCCTGGAAAGTTAAATACAGACAGATATTGTTAGTACCGTACTGCTGCTAAAAATGACATGGATTTGAACACAACATCAGGGATTGTATATTTTTCAAAGATACATGTCCTCTGAATACTAGTTGTGGAAAATAAAAGAAAAGGCTATTATCCTCATAATCTGTTTATGGTTTCCCAGAATATGTGGTCTGTCAGTGTAGATAACATGAGATATTTAGGCATTTTTGACTGTTCATGAACTCTTACATCTTTACTATGTACTAAATAGAGTCCAGCAAAATATGTATCAATCATAACCTTTCACTGGACGAAAGGAGTTCTTCTTTAATTTACCATTTATTAAAGGTCAATTGTATTGTTTGGAGACCATCAAGGCTAGTGGTCTCACTATCCTTAGAGTTTGAAGTTGATTGATTTCAGAAATAATAATAAAACAGCATCTGAGCATATTGAAGAAATAAGTTCCAGAAAATCAGATATAAAGATTTATAAATCTATGATACATTAGCATAACACTACCCCAGGTTAGAAAATAATAGAGTTTGAAATAGAGTTAGTTTGAAATCTTTACTTTCTGTAAGGAATAGTAAGTAACAGCAGAAAACAAATCATATTAACACCAAAAATGAATGAAGATTGTTGATAGGGCTATTTTAACTTTTATACTGATGAGACAGAAGACACTAGAGGCAAGAATAAGCTCTTAAGCTACTTTCTTTATTGAAGTTTCTACAAAAACCAAGCTTAGAATGTATGCAAGAAAGATAATATAAACAGACAGCTCAAGATAATTGAGCAACAAGAAAAAAAATCACAGACATTCTTAATCAATAACAACAATAATACAATACAGGAAAACTATCATCTGTGCTTGTTATTTTATTTTATTTTTAGTGTCTGTTGCCATATTGTTGAAGGAGTTTATAATCACACTTCTCTTTTTTAATATTAAACCACATAAAAAAGAATCATTAAAAAAATCCACTGGTGAGATTACAAAAGAGAGAGGAAAAAAGTTTGGCTCAGTTCATTTTATTCTTTTTATAACATTTGTTTTAAAAAAATTGAACAAGCACTAAGACTCTCCAGGTGCTATGTGTTTTAAGACAGCAGTATACATCCAAAAGTGTTGTCAAGAAATCAAAAAAATAGATTTATTTTTGCACAAACAAATCTTAATGGGAAAAACTGCAAAACTTTAATTTAAAGTTTTCCTTTGATAAAACAGCATCTCTTGTAATATAATTGTTTGTATATGTGGGATGTGAATGTGGCTAACAAAATGAAACACAAAGAATACATATTCACATTCTCTCTGTATGTGTATATATATATGTTCATCTCTCTGTCTCTCTCTGTCTCTGTCTCTGTCTCCCTCTCCCTCTCTCTGTATTAAAATATTAATATGTCAATAAATTGCTTTTTAAATTTCCTAGTGTACATAGAGCTGACATGTATAGAATGGGAAAACTAAAAAAAGAAAGATGTCTGTGAGAAAACTCACAGTTTGAAGTAAATACCAAGTTGCATCAGGAAGTAATTGATATTCAATAGAGATCTTTCAACAGAAACATAGTATGTCCTGAGTTCTATACAGAACTCAGAAACATAGTATGGCCTACCAGATACAGATACAGATAATCAGAGTTGGAAGGGACCTTGTAGGTCATCTAGTCCAACCTCCGGCCCAAGCGGGAGACCCTACACCATTTCTAACAAATAGTGGTCCAATCTCTTTTTGAAAGTCTCAAGTGATGGCGCTCCCACACCTTCTGTGGGCAAGCTGCTCCATTGGTTGATTGTTCTCACTGTCAGAAAGTTTCTCCTTATTTCCAGGTTAAATCTCTCCTTGTTCAGTTTCCATCCATTATTCCTTGTCTGGCCTACAGGTGATTTAGAAAATAGCTTGACCCCTTCCTCCCTGTGGCAGCCCCTCAAATATTGGAAAACCGCTATCGTGTCTCCCTTGGTCGTTCTCTTTACTAGACTAGCCAAGCCCAGTTCCTGCAACCATTCGTTGTATGTTTTAGCCTCCAGTCCCCTAATCATCCTGGTTGTTCTTTGTACTTTTTCTAGAGTCTCAACATCTTTTTTATAATGTGGTGACCAAAACTGGATGCAGTACTCTAGGTCTGGTCTTACTAAGGCTTTTTAGAGTGGTATTAGTACTTCCTTTGATCTTGACTGTATCCCTCTGTTAATACAATTTAGGATTGCATTAGCTTTTTTGGTGGCTGCTGCACACTGCTGGCTCATATTTAGCTGGTTGTCCACTAAGACTCCAAGATCCCTCTCACAGTTATTGCTATTGAGCCTGGTTTCACCCAGTCTATATGTGTACTTTTGGTTTTTCTTGCCTATACTTTTCTCTACATTGAATTTCATTTTATTAGATATGGCCCAGTGTTCTAGTCTGTCAAGATCCATCTGGATCTTGAGCCTATCTTCTTGGGTGTTAGCTATTCCTGCCAGCTTAGTTCCCCTTCTATTCCCTCATCTAAGTCGTTAATGAAGATATTGAAGATTACTGGGCCTAAGATGGAACCTTGTAGCACCCCATTGCTTACTTCCCTCCATGTAGACTTAGACCCATTAAGGACTACTCATTGAGTACAGTTTGCCAGCTAGTTGTGAATCCATCTAGTGGTGGTGCCTGAGTTCTATGCATCTACTGGCAGTTTACTTGATACATTGTAACCAGATGATTTTACCTAATTACATGTAAAACATATTATTTTTATATAACTATGTTATAAACAAGACATTTCCAGATCCAGCCATTTCAAATACATGGATGTGTCACCTCAAACCATCTAAAGCAGTGATCCCCAACCTTTTTGACACCGCGGCCCGGTACCGGCATCAGCTGGGCGCCGCGGCCCGGTACCGGCATCAACTGGGCGCCACCATCTTTTTTTGACGAAAAAGATGGCGGCGCCAGCGCTTCCGGTGAGTTTTTTTTGGGTAGAAATGGCTTTCTACCCGGAAAAGCTCACCGGAAGCACTTTTTTACCAAAAAAAGATGGCGGCGCCCAGCAACCAGCGGCCCGGTAAGACTTGTTCTGCGGACCGGTACCGGTCCGCGGACCGGCGGTTGGGGACCCCTGATCTAAAATATATATCAGTAGTAAGATATCTGATGATCCTTGCTTCAGGTTGATACAGAAGTAACAGTGGTGAGTTGGAAAGAGAACAGTTATTATAGAATTGGGATAGTCATATATATGTCCCAAATGGAAGCATCTTATTCCACCTAGTGATTCTTGAGGCTTTTGCCCAATGTGCTGACTGGAGTGTATATTTAGCTTAGAAATTAGGTGCTGTCTCTTTAAGGCATTGCCTGCTGGGAAATGTAGTTCTTTATCACATGGTTATATTTGTACCTCTGATTGACCACTGCATCAGTCTTCTGATTGGCTGAGGGGCAGCCTTGATACCCAATCTACATTTTGAAGCAACACAATCTGCTTCACATCTCCCAACTAATTAAGACTAGGATTTTGTCTATCCTGATTTTGTACTCTTCAACATGCTTCAAAATTATAGGCTTCCTACTGGGAAGAACTTAATGCCCACCCTTGTGCTGTCAAATAAAAGTGATAACCTATCTCTACTTGTTCAAGATGTGACTTCCATTATTTATATAAACAAAAGTTATTAAACCTCCCAACCACAAGGGAGAAATATGGGATAGTACAGATAGTACAAGAAAGATGCAGCTGGAGTTTGTGTCTGAGTCAGGTTTCTGTAGTTAATTTTGTACTTGCTGTGTAATTTTTCAGTATTTTTCTGTTTTGAGGAGAGCCAAACAAGTCAATTTGACATAAAAGAAATAAGAGAAGACAATGAAATTATATCTTAAATGCCACTATTCTATCTTATTGAACTTTTCTGCAAATTCCACTTATACTATTGGATATGTGTAGGCTTGTTATTGGTATTCTCACATGAGAATTGGCATTTCTAATTTCTACTATTTCATTAAAGACAGCCAGATTAATGAGTGCGATATGAAAGCCTTCATCTTGGTCATTAATAGAGAAATTAAACATAATATGATTTAATCCTTCTGGCAATAATAAGCCATTTCAACTTTCTTGCAGCATTCTAGTTCACTGTCCATAAATTCACCTTCATTCATAATTCTTACCAGCCTTCATTCCAAATGATAGTTTTAGCATTAACTAAGTTAAAGTCATATTGGATGCCTGATGTTTACAGCATGCTGTATCAACTACTTTACCAAATCAATTGCAAATATTATGTATAATTATTTTTAAATTTCTTAATTCTGAGAATAATCTATCAAAGTTATGTTGCTTCAGCAAACAAAAAAAAATTCTTGTTTATTTTTTAATTATTTACTTTTAAAAAAATCAAACAAGCAAGGAAGCAAAAGGAGAAGAAAATAGTAGGTTAACGTGGCCAAAGGATTTAATGCTGGAAGTTTAAATTACAACATTTAAGATATCCTCAAAATAATTCTTTTTTTAATGCATACTAGAACACGCATAACAATCCTTGTGAAGTGCACTGCTTAATTTTCACTGAAACTCACACTGAAATTGATCTAGCTCCAGGATCTGAAGAATTGAGAGAAAAGGTCTCATCTACTTGCTGTTTAACTCTTTTTCTTTACAATGGTACTTTGATTCTCACTGTTAATTACTTTTGGGAGATCTGATGAATATTAAAAATAATGAGTCCCAAACAAATCACATGACTTTCCATGTACCCTTTGTTTTGGCTGGAAATAATTTTCTGTCTCTCCCTTTTCTTATGTCAACTACCTTTCCAGCATGACCAACTTCCTATTTGCACTGTGTGGCCAACCCCCTCCTTTTGCAGTGATCTTCCTAGCATAGCAGACTTCCTGTCCATTCTCCACAGCTGTCCCCCTCTTCCTATTGCAGTACATCAAGTACTAAACAAGCACTGAGTACTGGGACATTTTCGTGTCAAAATGCGTGGAGTACCAAATATGACAACTTTTGAAGCAGTTCAGTACTAAGGTACCATTGTATTTGTTTTTAATACATTATTTTCTTATAGAAGCTAATAAAAAAAATCAAAAGAGCACATCAGCATTAGAGGATTAATGCAGCCACAAAGTTAATAAACTTAGAGTGGCAAAGAAAATACAAAGAAAAAAGAAATCTAGAAATCATTTTCTAAATAGCTGCATAACTTTGGTTGAAAGTTATTCACTGGAAATGGTTGACAAATAGCACATGTTGATAATCTATTTTCTCTTTCCAGTTTATTAATTCTTTGAGACCACTTTATTCTCCCAAATCCAGAATTCTTGATTTCTTAATAGATTAAAGACAGTGGGGAATCTAGCCAAGAAGAATGTATGCAATCTTAACAAACAGGGCCATATTAACAATGCTGTTGATAATAGCTGAAGGCCAACATTAGTAGTACAGAACCAAACCATATGGGTTAGTACTCAAACTCCTAAAAGCATCTTGTAATCAACCATCATTAAATGTATTCTTAGACACCTAGTAGGTATGCATTCTTTTCTTTTGTTCCTTTGCTGAAGCTGCTACAGTATTAACCTCATTTTTTAGATAACACAAATCTAATTTAATTCTTCCATTGCTTTAGTAGGATAGCCACCCAGGCTCATTATTCCAAAATCACATAAATAATTGCTATGATTGTGCAGCTTCAAAAGTAACAAGGGTCCTGAAACAAATATGCTACATAGCAGGTGCTTAAGCTGAATATGCTACCAAATTTGTAAGGTAAGTCATGTTTTAATTCCACAAAAGTTTTAAGAACATTTGTTACTGCTGAATTAAGTCAAATATGTATGTATGTATGTATGTCATCTATCATCATCTATTATCATCTCTATCTCCTTAGTGTATGTGTTTGTATATATGTATATGTATATATGCACACATATACTTACACACACATACAACACATATACATACACATGCATACAGACATAGATACAGCAAACTTACCTAACATACCTGTCTCTTATTGTTGCTCACAACCACAAACCTGTGAGGTGGTTGGGCTGAGAGAGAGTGCCTAGCCCAAAGTCACTCCATACAAAAGAGACTTATAATATCCTCATTTCTAACTGGGTATTTCAACAAAACTGGCTATTTATAATGGTCTGAAATGCTTAGTTTAATGTGTTCCTCCCCGCACCTCTAAGATTTAAAACTAGGATTAAATATGTAATTGATAAACAGGTAGATTTTAAGCTTGTTTATTTATTATTGCTTATTTAAATTATTTAACTTAAGTGATTATGGCATTGACTTAAAAATGAGTTTTGTCCTGAGTTTTAGTCCTGCCTTACATATTAAAAACAGCTGTGTCTTTAGGCCAGTACTTGTCTCTCAGCCCAACTCATTTCACAAGGTTATTGTTGGGGGTGGAGGAAAGAGTATTTTGTACTTTTGCCACCTTGACTTATTAAAAAGTAATAAAGTTGGGATAAAAATCTTTAAAAATGTGTAATCCAATAATTTTCATATTTGTCTTATAGCAATAAATGTAGGCTCTGAAAGTTTCATGGCAGGATTGGTGGCAAAGTAATTTAACAAATAAAAAAAGAAAAAGGATATGAATACCATAGAGAATTTGGAATACAGGGCAAGTAGATAACTCCCAAGTTGAGCCAGCAAAGAATAGCATTTTTAAAATTGCTTGTACCAGATAGTGATCAAATTAGTATGAATGTACAGCAATAAACTTGAAAGTATGGAAAGTTAAATCACTTTTCTTAACAAATAGTTTTCCTTTGTGCTATAAAATTTTGGGGGAATTCCTTGCTAAACAAATGCATTCATGTGTTTAAAATTTAATAGACTAAGTATCTAAAATTATCAGTCACTCAACCTTACAATTATATTCATCTTCATTGCACTTATTTTATTCAAAATATGTAAGGAAATTCTAGGTCAACTTTCTGGATCTTTTTTCTTCTGCATCAAAGAGGATAAGTTCAGATTTAATAATTTATAAGGCTTCTTGGAAATTCCAAGATAGGCAAATAATATAATTTAAAAACCAAACCGTATTTTGATACAGTGGCATCAAATCTGATTTATTCCAGTTAATAGAATATGCAGGCTGGTTCTCATGTTTATGTACTAATGAGATAAAATTAATCATAAAATTTCCTGCATCGATGATATGGTTTGCCCCTCTTGTTCTATTCACACTATTATTTTCAGAATTTCGACTATTATAGGCTAGGCCAGGGATCCCCAACCTTTTCGACGCCGCGGCCCGGTTCCGGCGTCAGCTGGCGCCCAGCCCGGTTCCGGCGTCAGCTGGGCACCGCCATCTTTTTGACGAAAAATCACTTCCGGTGACGTCACCGAAGTGATTTTTCGTCAAAAATGCGGCGCTTAGCGCTTCTGGTGATCTTTTCGGGTAGAAATGGCTTTCTACCCGGAAAAGCTCACCAGCGCTGGCGCCACCATCTTTTTTGACGAAAAATTGCTTTTTTTACCAAAAAAAGATGGCGGCGCCCAGCAACCAGCGGCCCGGTAAGGCTTGTTCCGTGGCCCGGTACCGGTCCGCGGACCGGCGGTTGGGGACCCCTGGGCTAGGCGATCTAAAGCCAAATTCTGTCTTTCTGAGATCTACCTAGCAACATGATCACCATTTCCTCAGGGCCATGGGCTCTTTCTTGAATGCTGCTTCTACCTGTAATAAGGCTCTCCTCATCTACAATTTGACCAGTGGCCTTCTTTAAAGTTACCCAAACCCTTTCCAGGGAATAATGGGCGAGAAGAACTGAAGAATTTGCAGTACACCTAGAGATTAAAAAATAATTCAGATTTGTTTGGATAAAGATACTAACTGGGTCCATCTTCTTGAGGTGAAGAAAGCTTCATCCTGTAAAGTCATGTAGGATGAATTTCTTCTTAGATCTAAGAAGGCAGGCGGAATCTTCCAGATCAGCAGGTCCATCATGTATAGGTTATATCGGTAATTTTCTGAGTGATGAAAGTCTCCTGAGAGCTGAGAGAAGGCTAGATTAGAGTAATGCAAAATGCATTTTTGAGAGAGGAAGTGCCTCTGGCTTTGAAAAAAGTGGTGGTTTGCTCCCTATTCATAAAATCAACACCCAGCTAGTCTGGAAAATTATTATCTTGTCTCTAACATTCCCTTCCTAACAAAGATTATTAAGAAGTTGGTGGGGCTTTTAATGCCATTGATCAGTGTCTTTCAATCTTGGCATCTTTAAGATCTGTGGAATTATGGGAGCTGAAGTCCATATATCTTCAATATATCAAATTTGAGAAAGTTCTCAAATAGTTCATAGAATTCTTTAATACCGTACTATCTCAGATATTGGGAGTGAGAGACACTGTTTTAAGATAGTTCTATTTTATCCATGGCCAGTTACATTCAGTGATGTTGTGGACTTCGAAATCAAGAACATAGAAATCAAGTTCTGAGATCCTCTGTTGTAGAGTGCTACAAATTTTTTTTTCTGTTTAAAATCTATATGAAACCAGTGGGGAAGGTCATACATCAACTAACAGCAAGGCCATTAGTGCCCAGATAAGGATCAGCATACCTCAGGTATATTTGAAAGGGATATGCCACATTCTCTCATTCTGATTCAGAAATAGTTTGTAATCTGAAAGTCTCTTCCAGAGAGCAGGAACTTCTACAAAGTAGGTGAACTTCTTGGGTCCCTCAAAATGATGTTATTTAATCAAGAACATGTCTACTCTCCAGACAACTGGTCCCTTAGATAGTCAGATGTTAGTACCATAAAGAGGAATAAGGAAAAAGGAGTACAGAATAGTATGCACAATTCAGGTCAAAATTGTACCTCCTTGTAGATGCTTATAATATTGGTACATGTACAGAAGAGTGTTGATTCAATTACATGGTCACATACTTCATCGTGGATCCTTAACTCACAATGGAGTTGCTTTTGATTTTAAAAAAAATGTCTGTTGAGAAAAAGAATAGCAGTATATAATAAGTAATTCTTCCAATTTATATTACAAACAAATGGTACATTACTTATTTAAATCCTAGAACCAATTATTCAATAGATATTTTTCTCCTGCTTATATCAGCTTGCACAATGTATTAACATTCTGTTTAGAACTGTAAAACTTGTTAAATTTTGTATTTATCAATGACAAACAACCCATATGGATTTGAATATGGATGAGAGACATAGTCATACTAATTCCATAACGTTTTCTCTAAAAAATTAACTCAATGGTTACTTCTTTTTTTATGAAACATTTGCAATCATAAGATCTCAAATAAATGCTTTAGTGTTGTCTGATACAAAAGGCAGTAATATAATTGAGTCCCTGCTAATACAAATCTTGACTATTTTTCTGTTCTGTATTATTTTGCTAGTTTGAGGGATGAGGGCAATTATGCAGTAATTGGAGCAATCCTTGGAGTCATCCTTTAAAAAAAAAAAGAAATAAACACTGAACTTTGTGTAGCACAAATCCTTGCTTTCATCAGTGACTGTATTAGAAGCAGGGATTCCTGCTGGATTTGCCCTAGGCACATCATTTGCCCCAGGCCTTGACTACCCACTGCAAGTCCTTATTCTTCTCCAGTAACTTGTTGGGTACCTTCTGCCCTGAGGGTCCTACTAATAGGCACTATATCAAAGTCATTTGAGAGCCTTTCCATAACACTTTGTTGGTGAGGCTTTTACAAGTTAGGTTGCCAAGTCAACCGTCTCCATTTAATTCTGTTGCCTGTGCATTACTGAGAATGCAGAAAATTGCTGCTGTGTTCACAGACTGACAAGCAGTTCTCTCTCTGGTCCGTCGCCTGCGTGGGAGCGCCGACCGCTCCCATTGGCTGATGCCATTTGACAGCCGGCTATAAAAGGAGCTGTCAAACGGCATCAGCTGTCGCCGCCAGCTGACTGCCAGTTAGCCTCGGCAGCCGCGGCGACCCTTTATTCGCTAGAATAAAGCCTGTTAACCTTTGAGCCTGCGTCTGTCTCTGTCTTACCGCCGCTCCACAACACTGGCGACGAGGGCGGGATGCGATAAGAGATGAAGAGACGACCAGGCAAAGACAGCTGAGCACAGTCACTGTCAAAAAGAGCCAAAGCTGCCAAGAGCTGAATACGTCACCGCCGCTGACGCTCTCCATGAGCGCGAAGTTCAAACTCCCAGCTGGGGAGTCTGACGCTGCCTGACAGGCACAGACGCGAGCGCTTTTTTAAAGGTGCAAATTTAAAGCTTCCTCAGCTGAGGAAAACAACACCGCCACTTCCAAGATGGGTACAAACCTGACATTCCCTCCCTTCCAGCCGACGGGCGAGACGTGGGAGTCGTACATGAACTGGTTTGAGTGCTTCCTAAATGCTATCGACCTGACAGAAGCCACTGACCTGAGGAAAAGATCCTATTTTCTGAGTTTCTGTGGGGCTGCAGTTTTTGATACAGCCTCAGCATTGGTGTCCCCATGCTCTGTGAAGGCTATTCCCTGGGAGGAGTTGCAGGGAATCCTATCTAACCACTACTCCCCCAAACCCTCTTAAATAGCTAGGAGACTAGCTTTTAGAAGGAGAGTTCAGGCTGAAGGAGAGACTGTTAGTCAGTATATGGCAGCCTTAAGATCAGCTGCCATACACTGTGGGTTTAGGGATTACCTGGAAGACGTGCTGCTTGACCAAATTGTAGGAGGGGTTAGAGACCTTAAACTACAGAGGTGTTTATTAGCAAAAAAGGATTTAACCCTAAACTTAGCCATTGAAGAAGCTCAGGCTGCTGAGCTATCAGAGCTGTCAGCAGCTGAGATTCAGGGAAACCCCATAAAGCAAGGGAACTCTGCCATTCACTTTGATGAGGTATCCCTAGAAGAGGAACCGCTTGATGTAAACCGTCTCAGACTACCAAGACCCCCCCCCCAGAGATGCCAAGAAAAAACACCAACCCAGCAGCCAGACAGCAACCCAATTGTCTGAGCTGTGGGGGAGCACATCCCAGGTCAACCTGCAGATTCAGAAACGCCATCTGCCTAAACTGCCAGAAAAAAGGCCACATAGCTAGGGTTTGCCAGGCTGAAAAAACCTTCTCACAAAGACCTAAAACTGCTGCCTCCTTCCAAAGGCAAGTTGAAGATTGCTATACCTGTTACCACTCAGACAATACCACCCCTGGGTCTAACAAAATAAGCATTTTTGTCTTTTTAGAAGGTATACCCTGTCAGATGGAGGTGGACACCGGGTCTGCCCTCTCAATCATCTCGTGGGCCACCCTGAAGAAGCTGCTCCCTACACTCTCCAAGAAGAAGCTGCTCAACTGCCACCTGACTCTTCGAGACTATCAGGGAAAGACCATTCCAGTCCTGGGTAAAGGCAAGTTCCTTGTTCAATTCCAGAACTTTAGAGGCGACTTGCCTCTGGTGGTTGTAGATGGTGCCCTTCCCAGCTTGCTTGGGCTAGATTGGTTCCCTGCTCTAGGACTTAGTGTAACTGGTATTCACTCTGTGGTGAATACTGAGGTAGACACCCTCTTCAGGGACTACGCTGACGTTTTTAGTAATGAGCTGGGATGTTATTCTGGTACCCCTATCTCATTTGATGTAAGCCCACAAGCCACCCCCATTCGTTTAAAACCTCGCAGAGTCCCATTTGCCATTCGCCCTAAATTGGATCTGGAACTAGATAACATCCCAGCTCATTACTAAAAACGTCAGTGTAGTCCCTGAAGAGGGTGTCTACCTCAGTATTCACCACAGAGTGAATACCAGTTACACTAAGTCCTAGAGCAGGGAACCAATCTAGCCCAATTAAGCAAGGGGTACTAGAACAAGTAGATTTCGCAAAATGGGAGACCCCCATAGTCACCCCCCTTAAAAAAGATGGCAGCGTGCAAATCTGCGCAGACTATAAAACGTTCCTCAATTGTTTTCTCCAAATTAGTGCATACCCAGTCCCCGTAATTCAACACCTGTTGCACTCCTTTCAGCAAGGTACAATTTTCGCAAAGCTAGATATGTCCCAAGCATATTAGCAGTTCCCTGTAGACAATCACACTGCTGACTTACAAACAATAGTTACCCACAGGGGCGCTTTTAGGTGTAAGCGTTTACAATTTGGAGTTATAACAGACCACAAACCACTTTTAGGCCTTTTAGCAGGAGACAAGCAAACCCCACAGGTACTGTCCCCACGGATGACCAGATGGACCCTTTTCCTAGCCGCCTACTCATATAAGCTGGTACATCGCCCGGGGAAGATCCTGTGCCATGCAGATGCCTTCAGCAGGTGCCCCCTGCCAACACCAGTGGAAGACCCCGCTCCAATCCACGCCATTTTTGATTGCAACAAACTCAAACTGCCAGTCTCAGCCGAGGACATTGCTGCCCACTCCAGAAGGGACAAGGTAATCTCCCAAGTCCTGGACTGGGTGGGGAGGGGGTGGCCTGAAATTCAGTACACCCCTGAATTCATGCCATTTAAGACCCGCAGGCAAGAGTTATCCTCACTATAGGGCTGCTTACTATGGGGGACAAGAGTGGCCATCCCCACTACACTCCAAGAGCCAATTTTAAAAGCCCTTCACGAAGGCCACCCAGGCATTGTGAGGATGAAGGCTCTGGCCCGCAGCTACGTATGGTGGCCAGGTCTGGATGCCCGGATCTCCAGCTGGGTAAGCACGTGCCAGCCCTGCCAGGCAATGAGATCAGCACCTCCAACAGCTGTACCAACTCAATGGGAGGATGCTGGGGCCCCTTGGTCCCGACTGCATGTTGACCTGGCTGGCCCTGTGCATGGGCGGACCTTCCTGGTCATAGTAGACTCGTTCTCTAAATGGATTGATGTGGCCTTGCTTCCCTCCACAACCACACTGGCTGTCACGCAAGCCCTGACCAGACTGTTTGTCATGCATGGCCTCCCTGACACCTTGATATCAGATAATGGCCCCCAGTTCACCTCTTGTGAGTTCGGGTCTTTGCAGCCAACCTGGGCATCAGGCATGCCCTCACAGCCCCTTTTCACCCTGCAAGTAATGGGATGGCTGAGAGGGCTGTTAGATCTGTAAAAGAAGCCTTGGCAAGGTTTGGCCAAGCAGACTGGCACTCCAAGCTGTCCACTTATTTACTCAGCCAGCATTCTACTCCATGCACCACCACCAACAAGTTCCCTGCAGAACTATTGATGGGCAGACGTCTCAGGACCACCCTGGACAGGTTGCACACCCACTATGCCCCTGGCACCCCTTTAGGCTCTGACAGCCATGCCAGGGAATTTAACCTGCAAGACCTGGTTTATGCCAGGAACTATGCAGGGCACCCTCTATGGTTGCCAGGGCAAATAGTTTCCATTACAGGACCCAAGTCCTACAGGATCCTGTTGGAGGATGGCCGAGTGTGGCGCCAGCACATAGACCAGCTAAGGAGGCGTTGGGAAAGGACTGCTGCTGACTCCCAGGGACCGCCAGACGCACCGGTCTACCAGCCGCTTGAAGCCTACCCGCCAGACACCCCGGTCTACCAACCGCCTGCTGAAGCCGACCAGCTGAGCGAACCGGTCTACCCAGCAGTTGTGAACGGTTTCCCGCCTGACGACCCGGTCTACCCGCCGAATCCCGAGCCTTCCCCGCAGCGAGCCAATCGGAAGGACCTACCTGGTCAGCAGCCGGACACTTGGATGAGGGCTCTTGGAGGACGATGAGGATCTCCAGGCAACTTCCTGAAAGCAAGGGACCTTTTGCCTGCACCTTGGTCTACGACGATCTGGCCGCGAGCGAAGACGGCCTACCCGGCTGCAGGACTACGCATGCTCCTGGCCAGGGGAAAGGAGTGCTGTGTTCACAGACTGACAAGCAGTTCTCTCTCTGGTCTGCCGCCTGCGCGGGAGCGTCGACCGCTCCCATTGGCTGATGCCGTTTGACAGCTGGCTATAAAAGGAGCTGTCAAACGGCATCAGGTGTCACCGCCAGCTGACTTCCAGTTAGCCTCGACAGCCGCGGTGACCCTTTATTCGCTAGAATAAAGCCTGTTAACCTTTGAGCCTGCGTCTGTCTCTGTCTTACCGCCGCTCCACAACAATTTCCAAATGGTTAACCCAGTCATACATTTGCATGTCAATCCCAAGTGCATGACTGGGTTAACCATTTGGCAATTCTCTGCATTCTCGGTAATGCAGAAGCAACATAATTATTTTATAGAATAATGGCATACATTATAGAAGAGACAAAGGTATCATACATACAGAATATATTTTATCAGGCATGAGATGTCTTTATTACAAATTCTACCAACCCAGTAAGTACTTTCCTTCATCACCTGCATATGTCTTCTGAGTTCTAGGTTGCCTGAATGTGCTATTATCTTAGATCAGGGGTGTCAAACCTTCATTGAGGTCTACATCAGGGTTGTGTTTGACCTTTGGAGGCTGGGTGGGCATGGCCAAGTTGGGTGTGACCTGCCCAATGTCACTTGTGTCAGCCTTCTGCCAGTGGGCCCCCGTTGTCGGCTGTGATGGCCTTCTGCAGCCCTCTACCAGCAAAAATGGAGCTCAGGGGGCTGTGCACACTCTTCCAAGCTCTGTTTTTACTGGCAGAGGGATGCAGGAGGCCATTGCAGCCAAAAATGGAGCCTGGGAGAGCCACATGCAGCCTGCGTGAGCTCTGTTTTTGCTGGCAGAGGCACCATGGATTGGTCCTTCACTGTTTCCAAAGTGGCCCCAGAGGTCAAATCTAAGCACCCCATGGATCAGCTCCAGCCCATGGGCTTTGAGTTTGACACCCCTGCCCTACATAAATGAATTCAACTTGGTAGGCAATTATGCTATTCTAGAATTACCTATTCTAGAATTTTACTCCCAACCTGAATGGACAGAACGTAATATTTTCCCCATGGCAAAGCTTTTTTTTTTTTTTTAAAAGAAAACACTTCAGTTTTCCTCATTAACCAGATTAGAAGGCTCCAGAAGTTTGGAATGTATATTATTAAGTCAAAACCTTACAGCAGTTTTCTTCTGATTTTTGACTTTTATAGACTAAGATGGTCTTTCTCCTGAACTATCTACACAATGATGTGACTTTGCATAGACTGTTTTAACTGCACTAACTACTGAACAGTATTAGTACTATACTGTACTAATCCTGTCAATTTTATCCTACTGATTTAAGATTGTTTCTTAACCATCTTGTTTTTCTGAAGACTCCCAGGGACAGAAACCCTTCTGAAAAGGGGTGGGATTCAAATATTTTTACTACTGGTTCTTGTACTACTGGCATGGCTAGGTGGTGTTGAGTTAATTCCCCGTTAGGAGAATGAGTGCACACAGGGAGACATAATGAGAGTGGTATTGAATAACACCCGACCAGCACACAGATACACTGAATAATAAAATGTAGGTTTTTACTTCCAGTAAATGGTTAAGCAAAGTCCAACAAGCAATCCAAGTCATACACGGTTAAAGCAGTCAGTTTTCAGTCCAGGGATAATCCAAATAACAAAGTCCAGTATCATACACAGTTCAGTAACAGACTTACAGCAATCCAAGAAGAACGATGATCAGCAACAGTCAATAGGAAAAAATGCAGACCAAAAGCAGTGAACATCAGAACATCTAGCAACAAGCAACTCACAGCAAGAACAGAGCATCTAGGAAACCAGGTTTCTGGCTCCATCTTATGGCCGTTTCAGCAGCCACACCCTATTACAATTTTAGCATTCCCTTAAAGAGACAGTATTAAATGTCTATCCTGGTTTATATATTTCCAACCCAACTGTTAGGTGACTATCAATTCCTAACAGCTGGGAGTGACTAGGTGGGCATGGCCATGTGACTTGGTAGGCGTGGATTCTTCTTTGTTTTTGCAGCACCACCTGAGATCCATTTTTTTGCCTCCTGGGCCTCAGGGAAGCCTCCTGGGAAGCTGTTTTTGCTCCCAGGAGGCTTACCTGAGTCCCGAGAGGCAAAAAAATGGAATGTGGGGGGGAGCACAACACACACCCCCTTTACTTGCCCCTTTTTGCATCCTGGGCCTTAGGAAAGCCTCCTGGGCGAAACAGTAAGACAGCGAGGGGGATCCCAGCACAGCTGATCATCGGGACAGCTGATCATCAGGAGGAAAAAAGAAAGAAATACCAGTTCAGCCAAATTGGTAGCTGTTTTTTTACTACCAGTTTGGCCGAACATAGTATTTTTTACTACCGGTTCATTTGAACCAGACCGAACCAATAGAATACCACCACTGCTTCTGAATCTCATCTGCTTTTCATTGGAAGAGGTTTGACAGATAGGCATCACACACCACACCACACTACAAATAAAAGTCATAAGTTTGTCTTCAGGGATTTAGATTTCTTATAGGATCACAATAATCTTCATGCATTCTTTTCATGAATTCAGATGATGTGATCAAAGGAATAGTACATGAATAAAGGATCTAGCAAATTAGCCAAATAAGTGGACAGACTGTGTCGGATAGTGAATGACAGAACTGGAGTTAGCATTAAAAGAGGAATGAGCCTTGATACATAGACACAAGCAAACTAAGTCCAACTCCACCTTGAAGGCCATTGTTTCTTATCTAACTCTAAACCACATGCTGGTCATTATTTGAGAAAATTCATGTGTATAGGCAATAAATCAGTTTAATAGAACTTTCACCTAGTCTTTTTTGCCTGGCAAATTTTGTACTTAAGAATTAATGAACACAAGTTTTACAAGACTCAAAAAAAGGAGGGGACTAAGTAATATCAGAGTATCTTGTACTCTTTCTAGGAGACTTAATTGAAGATTACAAGGTGAATTATTTTTAGAAAAACTACACCAACGTTAAAGTGTCTGCTGAACTTGCATCAAAACGTTCTAGGATATCTCAGAAGGTCTTATCAAAGATGCTAAGTTATGAACACACTGAAATGGCTAATTGATGAAGTACTTGTAATCCTTTTCACACATCACCTGTATCTATACAACCCTCCTTTCTTTCTTGCCTTTTCAAATGTCACCTGCTTCTAGACAACTCTCTTTTCTTTCTTGCCTCACCCCCTTTTAAAATGCTACACCAATTCAACCATACCATGCCATCTGATCAATGAGCTACAGCTCAGAAAAGCTTATGCCTTTAATAACATGTAGAAAGGACCTACCAGACACCTTCTGTAGTAACATTCTTCCAGAGTTTATGTATCTAGCATTATTTTCCATGGAACTGATTTATTAAATTTTCTTTCTAGTGTTAAATCATAAATATTTATGGTGCAACTAAAAGAAGAACAATCCACATAATGTTAATGAAGAATTGCACTGCCAGATGTGTTACACTTTAAACAATGAACATATCAAACAGAGAGGCTTGCTATAGCACCATAACATAAATCCAGATAATTTGGCTATAAAACAGAAGGGGGAAATACATGATTCACTTTGTTAAGATTATCCATGCACTAATGATAAATAAATAAGTGCAATCTTACCTGTATTGCATTAAATCATTAACATTTTTGCACACATAATTAATTACAGATGCAAATTTTAGAGCTGAGCTGTCTAATTACCTGAATCATTGCGTACATCAGATAATTGGATAATTAGAAACCTCTTTCCCATCATTTACAGTTATAATTGTTATTAATTGTTATTTTCCATTTATTAGACATCAGAGCAACATTATACCTGTCCCTCAAGGAGAGAATCCTGATCATAATTTGTACAACAAATTGATTCTGATGCACAGAATTGTTATGAAAACACTGTTGGGTTCACCTTCCAAAGGATGTAGTGGCAGATTTGCACTAAGAGAAAACATCTTCTCATGTATTCTATAAGCTTCTCATATATTCTCAATTCTCCCTTCTCAATACACATTTACCATAGGCTGGAATACTTAAGTCTGTCATAGGAAAAAGAGAGTTGTGAAAATGTTCAGTTTTTCTAGAAGAATGCTTCTACAAAACCATCCTGGATATAAACATGTGATCTCTTTCATCAAAACAAAAACCAACTTCCTGTATTTTATTATTTGTGATATTCAGGAATTCAAAACTGTAACTAAAATGCTTTAAGAAAGAATGATAAGAAAGAAGATGGTTTGCCATATTTCATTGCTCGCCCCTTGACGGAAAGTTAAGAAAGGAAAATGTTCAGCACTGTGCTTTTGTGTTGGGGTGTTTCAAGACCTGCTTCTGCTGCAGATGTATATTGAACTCTTGTTTTAAAAAGTAAGCACAGGCAATCCTTGACTTATGGTCACAATTGAGCCCAACATTTCCATTGCTAAACAAGACAGTTGTTAAACGAGTTTTGCCCTGTTTTATGACCTTTCTTGCCACAATTGTTAAGTGAATCACTGCAGTTGTTAAGTTAATAACATGGTTGTTAAGTGAATCGGACTAGTCCCATTGACATGTCAGAAGTTGCAAAAGGACCCCAAGACACTGCAACCATGATAAATATGAGTCGGTTACAAAACATCTGAAGTTTGATCACATGACCATGGAGATACAGCAATGGTCATAAGTGTGAAAAAGATCCTAAGTCACTTTTTTTCAGTACCGTTATAGCAATAGCACTTAGAGTTGTAATTTTGAGCTGTCATTAAATGAACTGTTGTAAGTGGAGCGCTGCCTCTACATTTTGCTGTTATCTGCTGCCACTTCCTACACTCATTATTATACTGTGCTTTCTTGACATTGCCCGCTAGGACTGAGATAAACAGAATTAGATGGTTACTATTTTGTAGTTCTGGTGTGCCTTGAAATGTTTACATTTAGAGTTTGTCCAAAGATATATACTTCCTCGTAAAAAAAAAAAAAAGCTTGAGAGTCATTTTCAACATTTCAGCATAGATATGTGAATTGCCCCTCTATTTTTTTTATGCTGAATAAATATTACTATGTGGATAGAAGATCTGAAAAGAAACAATTGATGAAGAAAGGTAGGCATATGAATCTAGACTTCTAAAAGACAGACAATATTAGTCTCTGAAGGGCTAACCGTTGGTAATACAAGAAGCATGCCAAACACCAAAGAATCATACTTTTAAACATTTTAATGCTTTTTAAAAATGACTTTAGCCAATCCACTAAATGGATAATGAAACAGGGCCAGCTAAAACTTCTTTTGTATTAATTTTGAATTAATATTTCATTAATAGCTACATGGGCTTTTATGCAATTTTATGATAAATTATTTAATTCTGAAGTTAAGCTTTAGACAGATGTTAAATCAAAGACATGAGTGATTAAATGCATTTTAATAGATTTCCACTGTGACTTTATTCATTATGTACAAATGAATTCCAGTGTTCACGTAAGTGTGGAATTGATGGCTACATATCTTTAAAATAGGGGACCTTGTTCTAGCTTCAGACTTTGATTTCCTTGCAAGCTATCATGCTGTGGTTAATGTGCCTGAAAAAAAAGCTTATTTGCAAAGAGAACCGATTTAATTATGCAGATTAACTTTATAAAATAAACCATTGAAAATGTGAAAGCTACATGTCATAATATCTTTCCTCAATGATCCTGGCATCCTTGCTGCTTATTTTATGGAAGATATTATCCTTATCTCAACCACAGGAAGATTATCAGCTTGTTTTTATTACTGAGGAATATTTTGCTATAGACTTTAAAGAGGCAACTCTATATGTGGAGATAGAGTTCTGTATCCCATAAGTATCAAGAGTTCTACCTAGCAAAAATGCAAAAGAAAATTAATCCATAATAAACAGGACAGTGGACAAAAATTCAACATATTCCCAGGAGATAAGTGATTTAGGCAAATTCTGTCTGCTTAATACCTGTTAACTCCAGCTAAAACTTTGGAGCGATCAATTTATTTCTTTTGCTAAACTCCACATTTATTCAATTTAGCCTATAAATTATGTCAATGTGATTTTTTTGGGGGTGGTGGTGAGAAGGACAGTCAGCCTTTGAGATTTGTGTTTGCTTGTCCCTATAATTTATTTTGCATCTCCCATCCCTCCCCAAGGCTAGCTTGCAAAGCATCCAACCACAGTCAGGATAATTCCCATCAGTGGACAAAGACCACAGCAGATAGAAAGAGACACAAAGCTTAGCCTTTGTACTAATGTAGCCTTCTTAATGTACTTTATATTGGCCTTGTTCTTTCCAGAAACCCCCTCAGAATGTCACTCTAGAAGACCTACATAAGCGTGATGAATATGAAATGCTCACCGCAGGAGTTTCTTCTAATGTGAGCTTTCCTGCAGATTCCATGAATGCTCTGATAATATTGGATTCCCTGTAGGCTTTTGTGCATTCATTGTGAATGTTTGCAGGAAAGAAACTGTTATAATGCAAGGTCCTGGCTCATGAGAATGGAAACACCTAGGTGGCGTATGTGTGCAGGTTTTTCTGTCCTGAAACTTTGTCACTTTAAATAATACCAATAATGTGTGGGAAACAGGGCTTGTAATTCAAAGGTCATGCTTATGTGGGGGGGAAATGGCATTAAAAGTTTTTGACCATCAAACAGAGCTTCAGTGATGTCATCCATTAACATAAGCAATGACAAAAACAGGTTTCTTATACAACAACAACACACACAAAATATATGCACTATTACTGCCAAGGATCATTTCAAATTATGATTTCAAGGAGTTTGAAAAAATTCCAGGCATCATGAAGTGTGTTAAAGATGTTAAAGAAAAGCATGCAATTCTTCCTATATTTTTACCATCTGGGAATGTTATGGCAGAAAGTGGGTAAGAAGACTTTTTGCATTACCTTTAGATTTATAATTAATGATTCTGTAATTAATGAAGGATTGGTACCTTACTATCAAGATGGCTGTTTCAGCAGATGCTTCTTTCCAGAATTACCATTATCACAGACAATTCAGCTGAATAAACTGCTTTTAAATTTTGCTTTTTCTCTATGTATGACAAAGAATTCTAGTACTATTTAAAGACTTATGTTTTTGCTTTAAATCAGCAATAAGTATTATTTATTGATTACTTCACCTTGTACTCAATTTAATCTATATCCAATTTAATTTGCTATGTTTCATCTCTTTATTATTTATAATATACAGTGAGAGAGAGCATAATTTAATTTGATTTAATTAATTTAATCTTGATTTAATTTAAAAAAATACAAATATGGCTGTCTTTTACAGTATCTGATGTATTTGAAACATGAACTCTAGCAGTTTTTTTGTTGACTTTTTGTTGTAATTTATTTTATAAGGAATTATGACTTTGCTTAAATTGAACTAAGATTTTATATCAGTATGAATAATTTTCAAAATTCTTTTTGTAACTATTTCCATGTGTTTTTCACACTTGTTTGAAAGAGTTAAGAATGATTACAGCAAGACTAAAAGATTTAGCACATCCATCAGCAGAAAACTAATGTTTCATTTCTGAAGAAATGGCAAGGCAAAGATCTGTTGCCATCATTATCAATCTTCAAATATTTTTATATGCCTTATAAAAGATGGAAAGAGGATTGTGCACATATACTGGAAGCACTCATCCTTAAATTCCTAAAATAGTTTGTCAGATTTTGGCTTCACATAATATGTTGATCTGGTTACTTAATGTGCCTAAAAGTCTGGTGAAAAATCATAGGCTTTATGTGGTGTGTGAATCCTAATTTAATTGCTAATAGTTACTAATAGTAGTCCTCTATGGCCAATGAGCCATCACCTTGTGCTTTTCTGCCAATCAGAGTAGCATGGAAGTGTATGATTAATTAACCAATTGGTTGATTTATTGCTGTATTTATATACAACATAAGCCAATACATCTATAAACAGTTTTCTTTATCTTTATTCTTTTCCCATTTTTCCTTCATTACAATCAATTGCAAAAATAAATAAACAAATAAACATGCCCACTCCAAAGATGGCATACATTTTTATATTTTCTGGAGGAATTGCCAGAGGAATGATTGGCTTGCAATTCAAAACCTCAATTGCTTCTCTTCAACATAATCCAGCCTTTTTTTTTTTCTATATCACTACAGACAACAATGGAATAATAACAATCAAATGTTGTACCATTATTTGCAAAGTAATCTTTAAACAAAGCAGCCCCATCTCCATGTGTACACAGGATAATGTGATAATGTGTACACAGGGTAGTATGATAATATTTAAGGAGGTATTCTTCACTCTATTACGACTGTAATATAGCTAATGTATTAACAAAGCCTATATCTGTGGGAAAATATAAAGACTATGTTAAAACATTTGGATTATCAGCTATTCATCTTTAAATGGGAGGAGTGTTACAGTATTGAGATTTATGAACTGACCAGCTGCTGTAAGGCTGATGCAATGTAAGGCTGATGCAATGAAGATGGTGTTGCCATTTTAAGACCAAGAATGGGTCCACAGACATTTTACCCCATTAAGAGGTGTTTATATAAGACAGCCATTAGAGGGAATGTTTCTTTCTCCATGTGTCCTGTCTCCATTGTAGAGTTCTTCATATAGAGTTAAGAAGATTGATTGCTTGTCAGGTATTTGCCTACCATGTATATTTCTTTTTCTTTTTTTAAAACAAGTTTTATTTTCAAGACAAACAATACATAAATACACATAAACACAAAACATAAAAGCATAAAAAATCTCTTTTCTGAAAGTTGCTTAGTCCCGGGTTAAAACTCTTGGTCCAGACACAAGTTCAGTTTCATATTCATTTTACATACCATTTCATATCTTATTAACATTTTCAATTTTCTATATAACTTCTCCTCTCCTTTAAATTTTCTCATTTTTTTCCCCTCCTCTCAATTCATATCCTAATATTTATTATTCTTTGTCTGTTCTATTCCAGCCAATCATTTATTTTTCTTCTTTAAAAAAAAGAAGAAATACTTCTCCTGTACACTATATGGAGTATGATGCCTTTATCTTTTTCCCCTATATTTATAGTACCTAATATAAAATACATAACATACATTGGGATTCTGTCTGGTACATTCTAAGATTATACTATATTATCAAAAATAATACAAATCTATTCATTAGTATTGATATTCATTCATATCTTAGACGTTTAACTCATTACTTTTCAATTAAATCACATACTTTTATGAGAGCCCTATTTTCCATAATTATCCCCCCCACACATCACATATTATAGCTCAATATTTCGTTGAAATGTTCCTCCTTCTTCTACTTCAAATCTCATTTCACAAAAGATTTTGCTAGTATACCATGCTCTAATCATTAATTTTAACAATCATTTATATCTTAAACATTTTATCCATTTCAATTGAATATCATGCCTTTGTGGGAACACTTATGCTTTCCACGATTATTATCCCCCACATCACAATCTTGAATCATATTTCATTACAGTACTCTCTTTTTCTTAACAAAAATTTCACTTATTTATGTTAGATATTTTATCACATTTTAAGCTACATATTATTTCTAATTTTCTATAATTACTTCTAAATACAGATATAAAAATGCAATTTTATGTACCTTTCTAGAATCCCATTAACAATAAGATCTATCTGTTATCTCTGAAAAACTTTTGCTTCTTAATATCTTGCTCCCCACCATTAGAGCTTCTCATCCCTTCCTTTCTCTCTTGCTTCTTCTTCTCCTTGTCCTCTTTAACCCCTTGTCTCTCCACCTCCCTTTTATTCTGCTTTCCCCCTTTCTGTTGTTTCTTAACATAATGTCCCCTTTTCACCTTATTCTTCTCTTTTTGGATTGTTTTTTCAGATCTTAAAGACCTCTTTTCCTTTTTCTCTTGCTTTTTCCCGTCTCCAATCAAAGTCCTTTTTTCATCAAAGATGGCTTCTTCTTCCTCTTTGTCCCCATCATTTTTCTCTTTCATATTTTTGATATATAAGTTCCAATCCATCCACAGGTGATGCCATTGTGTAGAGAAAAAGTTTTTCCAAACAACCACCCAGATGATTTAATCAGAAATAATTTCCAAAGGTTCCAAAATCACCAAACAATCCAAACAGACTGTTTCTTTTAAATACCTTCTTCTTCTTCACTTTTTCTTTCTGAGGTTAAAGTAATCACAAATCCTTTTCAAATATATTTTTTGGAAGTTTTTAAACTCTTTGCAATTCTAGGCAATCTTCTCCTTATTTTCAAATTTTGCTCTGATTTTTTTTTCATTCTCCCTTCCCACTCACAGCCAAAAAGTTTTTTTTTCCCGCTGTCACTTTAGAAAAAAAAAACTTTCCCCTTTAGGGTATTCGCAGCTTGTGGCTCTCACAAGGAACAATATATCCTTAACAGCTTTCAAGGTTCCAAATCACTTTCTCCCGTCTTGTCCCGGTTAAAAGCACCTTTCACTTTCTCCAGCTTTCTCCCTCCTGCACTTGCTTACCCGGCTGCAGCTTTCTTCGTGGCGGCCATTACTGACCGCCGTTCCTCTGCCTCGGGAAAAGGGAGTTTAGCTGGCTGGGAGGGGTTTGCGGCACCCCCAAACCCCTTGCCGGATCCCCTATCTTCAGCTGCCTCTACGGGCAGCTATATCCCCCAGATCCAAATGGATCGGGGGAACCTTGGCGGCGAACGCAGCAGGGATTGCGCGGTCGCAAATCCCTGCTGCCGCCGAAGGCTAGCAAACCGGAAATCCCATCGCCTACCTTGTATATTTCTGTATATGTCTTGTATATAAACCACTGTTAAATGTCTAAACCTCTGTGTGCTATGTTTTGTTCCTGGGTTGTCTCACAGTAGTAGTCATGCTGCAAATGCTCTGACAAAGTATACCTCCTTAAACTTGGTTTCTGCCATCTTTGCCACAGACGTATATACAGTATAAATCCACTGTTGTACAACATGTGTTACGCTTTTGTCTAGATATGCCTTGTATATTTCATCTACAGCACATCCACTATTTGTTAACACAGAAATTATAAATGAATAAGCTGCCAGATCTCATAATTTAGTCTTCATAGTAACAAATATTATACATGACAGTTTTATTAAATTTAACAATAGCAGTGAATAAAGACCTTTTATAAATATTCTCACCTCATCACTTGGTTTAGAATTACAGAGATTTATTACAATTGAACATGAATTCACATTACAAAGGGTATGCTAATGTATTTGTATGCTGAGACAAAATAACATTTTTTCTTAATCTTGTCTATCTAAATTATATATGATATTTTGTCACATAATACAAAGTAAAGGCTTCTGTGGTATTTGGATTTAGAAAATAGCAGAATTTTTCCAATAGTTTACCACTGGAAGGTAATGAAAGATTTATGAAGGAAGTTACTTCTCAAATGCTCTCAAGGATTTAAAGGAAATTTGAGGTTGTTCATGTGAAGTATAAGGAAAGAGGAAGAGGAAGCTGAGAAATTCTGGAGTGAAATCCTAACATGGAAAGAAGAACAGATTTGTAACCATCACCATTTGCAAATCAACAATGAAAGAAAATTAAACAGCTTGACAAAGTCCAAAGACCCTAGTCTTTGACTGGGTCTGTGTAACTCACATAGGAATTTGAAATAGAAATGAAGACAATTTTTATTGTCTAAAGAGAAAATTATTAAATGTTTCTCTCTCTGGTTATATGGGTGGATATGTAAAATTTCAAAGAATGAAAAGACAATAAAGACATTTTTTTAAATGAGCAATGTTACAAACATTGAAAAGAGCCATGTTTTTAACCATCTTGCTTCAGTCTTGGGAGTGGGACATCCCCAGGGGTGGGATTCAATTTTTTTAACAACCAGTTCTGTGGGCCTAGCTTAGTTGGTGGACATGGCTTGGTGGTCATGTGACTGGGTGAGTGTGGCCAACTCAACATCATTCACATTGAGGCACGCATCTCCTCGCCTGGCCTCTCATGACTGTGGGGATGCTGCAACACTCGTAACTGTGAAAAATGGTCATAAATTACTTTTTTCAGTGCCATTGTAACTTTGAATGGTCACTCGACACAAGCAACGTACCAGAAAAGGAAGGAAAAAAAAAAACTCCAGAGAAGTTCCAGAGACAGGAACTCTAGTCCTGCCAAGAATGTAATAAATGTTAACGGAGTGGCAGTCTCTGTAAGCAACACCAGAATGTTTCCTTCCTGCCTTTCTTACAAGATTAGGCCAGTAATTTCTTCTAACAACCGGTTCTCAGAACTGCTTAGAATGTTAACAATCAGTTCTAGAGAATAGGTGCGAACCTGTAGAATCCCACCCCTGGACATGCTGTTCTTATGTTGAACTTTCATCAGAGTAAAGCTTTAGCATTTATTCTACATTATCCTTATTAAAACAGTGTAGTGTCCTAAAACATTTATCAGTCTTCTTCATAAAAAGCTTTATTTCTGAAACTATTCATTGCTATAAGCTGATTTTCTTTCCTATAAAATCAGAATATGCCAAAAGTTAAGTGAAAGAAGAAGAGCTTGCTCTCTACATCTAAACCAAAAACTCCCAACATTAAGTACTCAGGAGTGAAGAGTTTTCCTTTCTTCCTTAACATACACCAAGAGGTAAGTCTGGTCCCTGTTAATATTTCAGACATTATGCAAATGTATGAAATATTAGCATTCTCTATAGAGAGAGAATGGATGATTGACCACTATAATAGAAGAGAATATATGCAGCTCAAGGTTGAACTATACAGTCCTTAGTTAACATCATCAGCACTAATGATTTTAACTAGCGAGGTAATGAAATGTCTGCCAGCAAATACTCAAGCTCAGAAAGCACCAAGGAATCCATGACTGATCACTCTCTGGAGTTTAGGACAACTCACTGCAGCCAACTCACTGTGGCCAACTCAAAACAGGACAACTCACTGTGGACAATTCAGTGCTGTATTAATTGCTTCATTCAGTTACTTTTATTATTGGTGACCATGTTTGCATTTAAATTATTGTAGTTCTTGTATTTCTGGACTGACTTTTTTATTTTACCATTATTGGCCCAGTTCCATTGAATTTAATATAACTTTTGTATTTGTTGAATTGTCCCATGGTGAGTTGTCCCATGGTGAATTGGCTGTGGTGAAATGTCCCATTGTTAATTAGCATGGCGAGTTGACCCTGGCAAGTTGGCCAAGTTAGCCATGGTGAGCTGGCTGTGGTGAGTTATCCCATGGTGAGTTGGCTATGGCAAGTTAGCCATGATGAGTTGGCTGTGATAAGATGTCCCATGATGAGTTGTCCCTGGCAACTTGGCCATAGCAAGTTGAGTATGCATAGCAAGTTGAGTTGGCCATGACAAGTTGGCTGTGGTGAGTTGTGCCATGATCATTGGTGAGTTGTCCTGACAATTTGTCATAGCAAGTTGGCCATAGCGAGTTGCTTGTGGTGAGTTGTGCCTTGGTGAGTTGTCCCTGACATAGGCCATTGTGAGTTGGCTGTGACCAGTTGTCCCATTCTGCTTTCCTGAGAAAAAATGGGATACATTTTTGGAGGGATGGTTATCATATGGTTTTATCTTTCATTACCAAATTTAGATTCCTAAGCTGCTCAGTGTTGACAGGTTAGAGCAGGGGTGTCAAACGCACGTCATCACGGCGGCATCAGATGATGTATTGGGACTTCCCCCCTTCACTAAATCAGGTGTGGGCATGGCCAGCACATGACACATCTGGCCCGTGGGCCAGGAATTTGATAGCCCTGGGTTAGGGTAACATAGAAGGCTGTTTAATTAATTAATAAATAAGCAAGCAATAAAATAAATGATATGAATGAATTCATTCTTGAGATTTTCTGCTTGTTATACCAAAGAAAATGTTGCATGTCCTTTTTTTGAGATCCTGTGATATTGTGAGCTACATTGCCAGAGCCACAATATCAGTGATGTCAATAACCAACAACACCCAGTTCAAGGTCATGAAGTAAAGGGCAAAGCATCAGATGAAATACAGAGAAGGAGAAAAAGCAATGGTTAAGCAGCAGTGGCTGTAAGAGTGAACTGTAGTCTTCTGCTGACCTAGGGCAATTAACTGCTTAACGGAGCTTCCAGTCTGCAGTAAAAATTCTTAGCTGACCAAATCAACCAAACTAAATGTTTTCCTGCCCTATTGTGTAATAAACCCTTTTTTTTCTGCACAAGTGTTTTGCTTCATGGGTTTTGTATTATGAATAGGACTGTGCCAAAATCCTGATTTGAAGGGCAATGAATCAGAAGACATATGGCTGCTCATATAGCACTTAGTGGAAACTCCTTAAAACAACATATCCTTTTCCCATGATACCCATGAAAGGAAGCTGTATGAGCCCAGAAAAATATGCAGCTAAAGTTGCTCCTGACCAATGGTGTTTCTGTGCTAATATATGTTCCAAACCATATATTGGCCTTGAACTGCAGGTTGTTTTTTTTTACAAAGCCTTATCAGATAGTTGTAACATAATTTAGTGTAGTAACCAAAATATCCAATAGAATTCCACCACCACCCCTTCCACATGTCTGATGAAAAGATTTCATTGCAATCTTTACACAGAAGATTTTGATCAAATGATAATTTGGAGGTAGCAAGAAAATAGTGTTGGGTTGAAATTCTACATGAGCTTTGGACCTTGTTTTAAGTACATTTTTGAAGGGTAGAAGGCCACAAATATGAGATTTGGGGAAGGATTTGCAGGAGATTATTTGCTTTTATCTGCAGTATATCTTTGTCAGGGCTTATGAAATAATTCTAATCTTTCTGCTAACTTAAAATGGCAGAAAACTGTAGTGTCAGTTTTCAGCAATCATAGCTAAATGAAATTAGTCCAGTGGATCCAAGAGCTGCATAAAGACTTTGGTCTATTGGTTGATTATTCTTGTTATCAGAAATAGAGATATGGCCATGACTGTAGCAGTGTCAATACCTGGGGGAAAAAGTTGACAAACATATATATATATATATAACAGCATCCTCCTGAAGAATTACTATCTGGTGATGGGTATGGTTTTCCAGATTTTACCAATTCATTATGTAAGAACTTATCTTTTCTATACTGCATTGTTTCTCTTTCTTTTCCATACAGCCTAGTTAATTATTGTAATTCTTTTATAAAAGGGCACAAGGGTGTGTCATACATATTTTCAGGGAAATTTTAAAGAAAAAAAAAAGTACCAACAAGATATAGAGTTTTTAGAAAAACTGAGTGGCTGCAGGAAGACGTACAGTTTTTATTTATTTATTTAAGACGTACTGCTCTTCTACACGCTGGAACAAAGATTGATGTCATCTTTGGAAGCCAGATTGAGATTTGATGCTTCCACACTTCCACAAGCCTGAGAAATTCAGAGGGGGGATTCAATTGAGTATCTCTAAGTAGACAAAATAAAATTCTTTTGTTAGTTCAAGGTCATTGAGTATGGTACAGAATGAAATAAGAATCTTACTTTAGGCCGGATCGTGATCGGGCCGTGTGATGTGACAATGACCAAGGGGGGGATGGATTTGTAGTTTTGAATATTGCAAGGAAACCCAAAACTTTCAGATTTGGGATTCCACAGATGTGCCAGTTACTATCTAAATAAAGCAATCTTTGAGAGGTGTCTGTCTCGGAGTTATTGGCTGGAAAGGAGGGTTTCTGGAATGCTGACAATTGAATTGAAATTGATAAAAATTATTTTGTTTTAAAAATTGTGATTATCTGCTTTGAATATTTACTAGAGTAGGAAGAAACTCACTAGTTGAAGATAGGATGTGAAAGTAGAGAAACTCCCTTAATGTGCTTGGACTCAAGGACATATCACCTGATGTAGTATTCAAATTAAGTTTAAATAATTTTTCAAAGCAATTTTTACTAAACTAGCCATAGGACTTGTTTGCTTTCCGACAACTTCGATGTCGTGTTGTTGAAATATCAGTCTTAAATAAGAGAACTTGTGTATGGCTTTGGATTTGCTGAATCTTTCAAACTTTTATCTTCTGAAGGTTTTGAAGTCTTCCCAGAATTCAGTTCTTTTCTAAATCTTAACAAAAGTATTATTTTACAAAGATGCATTGTTAAAGAGCAACAGTGGTTTTGATCACAATAAATAGCCTCACAGGGTGCATTCAGTGAAAGGGCTTTTAGTAGGCCTTTGTCAAAGGTACTTACATTGCATCTTACCAAAAATACATTCAGTTTTTAAAAAATGAACTGAAACCAGAGAGGCAGCTAGGAGGCAATTTAATGACCATTCATCATGACAGAGTTCTTTTCAGCTTGATGTTAGTTTTGTGTGTCCTGCGGACTGCACAAAAAATGCTTGTGATTAATAATAGGTTTTGCAAGGATTTGAGGACAATATTACAAAGCTAGGAGTTTGGTTTTAAGTAGAGTCTTAAAATGAATGGGTGGAAGGATGAGGAATGTGAAGCTATGGTGGGATTCAAATTTTTTTTACTACCGGTTCTGTGGGCATGGCTTGGTGGGAGTGGCAGAGGAAGGAAACTGTAAAATCTCCAGTCAGAGGTGGTATTTGCCAATTCTCCAAATTACTCAAAATTTCCACTACCCGTTCTCCAGAACTGGTCAGAACCTGCTGAATACCACCTCTGATGTAAATAATCTTTAGTTGTTCACTCAAAGAGATGGACTTTTAACCTTACACATTTGATATGGTGTGATATTTGCCATGATTTCCTCATGCCAGGTTTGACCTTACCATCCCCAACAGTCTTAATATATATATATATACTTTGAGTTGCTTCAAAGGTACTTCAAGCTGAATTCCAGGGTGTCCAAGAGAGCACAGGAGTTATGGAAATGCTCCAAAAAGCAAGCCAGTAGCAATCTTATCCTAGCAATTCCTTCATCAAAGAAAGAAGTGCTCTGCAGTGAGTAAAAGGAGAGCAGTTTGTTTTCTTCATATTTATCACATTTTTTTAACCTTTATTTAACATATTTATATAATCCTTGAAGAAATTCTAAATGCATGTCTGCCTGCCTGCCTGCCTATCTATCTATCTATCTATCTATCTATCTATCTATCTATCTATCTATCTATCTATCGGTTCTCTGCCCGGTTTCTGGTGGGCATGGCCCTGGTGGCCTAGTCGGTCTCCTGCACTGGGCTCTGGAGGTGTTCTTTGAGCCTCTGGGAGGGCAAAAATGGCCTTTCCGGGCTCTGGAAGCCAGAAACATTTCTGGTTTTCCCGAACTTCCAGGAGGCCCATTTTTTTGCTCTTCTTGAGCTTCTGGGTGTGCTCTGCACTTACCTGCATCCATAATGGGCCACATGGGGACTCCTGAGAGGGGCAGCGTGGGTGAGGCTAGCCAGGAGTGGGATTTGGGGGTTGTCTGAACTGCACAGAATCTTAGCTAGGGGCTCTCCCGAACTCCTGTGAAGTGAGCCTAATTTGCAATTTTTACACTACATAAAATTTTAAACACATTGAGACTAAATCACAGTAAATTAACCTCTGTGATAAGCTCAGATGTTAAGATCCATCAATCTGAATGACCAATATTGTGCTAATTTGGCATACGATCTTCTCACATGATTCTTCTCACATGATTCTCCTCTTCTGGGAAAAGTATAGCATGACTTTATTTAGACAACAGTTTGCCCGGGTATTTGTGAGTAATTATTGCCATTGGACCAACATTTTTCTTTTATATTCTTCCCTTTGTTACTGTATTCATCACACTCTTTTTTGTTTGTTTTAAATGAACATTTCGTGATTCAATTATATAATTGCAAGCCAGTATTTTAATCTCTTTTAAATTAAAACTGTATACGTCAATTATTGAAAACTGTACCCATAGAAAATGACAAACATAAATGTATTTATATATGGCAATATTGTATGCAAAGGGGAAACATTAGGAGAAATTCATATAAATGTATGCTACAATATAGGTGGAAGTGTCGCTAGTCTGGGAAATAACTTTGATTGCAGTCAGATATAAAAATAACAAGTGAAAACTCCCAATGAATCCTGAAATATGATGAATCCAATGCTAAAAGAAACAGAGTTTTCAATATTAGATTTATAATTTTTTGCCTGAGTTCTGAGAAATCTTAATTATTAATGAGCATGAGATGACAATGGAGATCTAGGATGACTTTATAAAATAAATATAAAGAAAGACTTGAACCTAGTATCTAATCCCCTGGACTTTCAAAACCCTACGGTGTTCTCATCCTTTTTGGACTTTACCTAATTTCTATAACCTGGAGCATGGACACGGGAGACATTCATGCTGAAATAATGTCAACTGATAGGAAATAAATTTTCCCCCATGGTATTTAAATTCCTGGAAGGCATGCCCAGTAGTGGCTCACATTTGGCATCTGGCTTGTTTCTGAGTTTCTAAAGGCAACTGGCTGCTTGGAATACTGAATACTGATCATGATAATATCGAAAGCGGCTCTGATCTCAGCAAGGCAATTTTTTTTTTTTAAATTCAGCAGTTTGTTTTGCATGAACTGTTATAGTTCCATTTAACTCTGTGGTTTTCAAAATCTGTTTTTCTTCCTTTCTGTCACTCTGTTTGATTTGCTTTTCAGATGATGCTAGACTGCAGTGTTGAGAAGAGCAATGATGTTTTTCGGGCTCTCTTCTTCCTTGACAGTGCTTTTATTGATCAATTTGAATATTCATCCTAGATTCCAGGGCTGTCATCTAGCCTAACAAATTACACAAACCAAGGAAAATTTGGGAAAAAAAAGTATTACTGAACTATAAATGAGAGATATTTGAGTCTTATGCATTTAATATTTTTGCTTGGTTGATTTCAGCATTATCTTGTTGCATCTGACTCAACTTCTGGGGTCTTGAACGCCTTGGGAAAAGCTATCTTCTTTGAGGCCATCCAAATATCCCAGGCCATTCAGTGTCTTAGTTTCTTCACAATACACAATGTCTTTTGCAATATTCTTACTGCAAAAGAGAAAGCAATATTCGGTTGCTCTCTTTTTTCTTTTCTTTGCTTACTTATGAATGCACTTTCTTCTCTCATTCAAAGGGGGAAAAAACCTCTTCATTCTGTACTTTATTTCATCTTGATCTTTAGGATACTTCTTTCAAGCTATCTTTCTTTTATCTTCTTACCATAGCTCCTTCTTTTCTGAGCCATACATTTCTCTCAATGCATTTAGTTCATGGGGAAAAGAGCAATTCTTGTTTTTGAGATGCCTAGCTCTAAACCCCTCTCCAACTCCACTGTATCTAACTGCAGCAATTTATCTCTTTCTTTGATTTTTATTTTATTTATTTTGTCAAACGCTTACAATATGATAGAAATAAGAATGAACATAAGTTTAAATACAAGAAATAGGAACTAATAATTGGGGACAATAGGACAGGGATGGTAGGTACGATTGTGCGCTTATGCGCACCCCTTACAGACCTCTTAAGAATGGGGTGAGGTCAAAGAGGTTCGTTTAAGGTTAAGGAGTGGGGGTTTGAGCATGTGACAACAGAATCAGGTAGTGAGTTCCAGATATTGACCACTCTGTTGCTGAAATTGTACTTCCTGCAATCAAGTTTGGAGTGGTTTACATTAAGTTTATATCTGTTCTGTGCTCTTGTGTTGTTGTTGTTAAAGCTGAAATATGCATTAACTGGTAAGACATTGTAACATATTAATTTATGTACTATGCTTAAGTCCAATTTTAGCTGGCATAGTTCAAGGTTGTCTAAGCCTACAATCTCAAGTCTGTTGGTATAGGGTATTCTGTTGCGAACAGACTTCTAGTTTATTTCTGAAAATTAATAATTTCCTCCCTTTCCAACTTTCACTTTGCAGTTAAAAAAATATATCACACATTCCTAGCAAACTACCAATTTTCATCAAATGTTAACTCTTCATTATTCCTAAATTTTACCACAACTGCGGGGTTACACTTATATAAGACTAGTGAGGTAATGGAAGAGTTGAAATTGTAACCACAATGTATTGATCGGTAGTTTTATTTATTTTATTTATTTATTTTTCACATTTCTTCACCACCCATTTCTGTCAGGAAAGGGCTCCAAGTGGTAAGTTTATTATCTTAGTCCTGTGTATGGATGGGAAAAGAGGTTTTTCATATTTATTGATTTAGCATATGGCATCTACAGAGATCAAGAATCACTGATCTAATTGCTGTTTCTGTAGTTTTTGATTGTGAGGGATGCAATATCTAGTTTGATCACCATGTGTATAGACTTTTAGTTGCTCTGTTAAAACAGAACTAGGGTATACTATTTTGGAGGTAGTTTATACTTCATACCCTGGAAGACAGGTGAGAAGAAACAAAGCAGGTGATGAGCAATAGACTAAGCAAGGAAGTAAGCAATAAGAGAAAGATATATAAGTCAGCCGAAGTTGTAATGGGAGAAAAGTTGTAGAACAAGCAAAACATAAAGAAGAAAAAACCATGAAAGAGGGAGGGAGAGGGAAAGGGACAGAGAAGAAATAACAGCAAGTAAAAGAAAGGTTGGGAGAAGTGGGAGGAGATGCTGTAAATGACTTTTTATTTCTCCTGCTTTATCAAGAAGACTCCCCTCAGGTTCTAACAGGTGGCTAAAGTAACTGGTCATAGCATGTGTTCCATTTCCACCAATCCAAACCCATGCTAGTTAGAGTGACTGGTGGGTTCTTTTTTCTTTCCAAGAAGAAATCTATAAATGCCTTGCTTAATTTGTCCCACATTAAAGGTCTCAGTTCAGCACCACCTTTACTAAACTGGAATAGAAATTGGCTGTTGATACAGAACAAGACTTATTTTTGGCCAACTTAGAACACGAAGAAAGCATTTTAAAGTGGTGTGGGGATATAGAAAATTTTTTGCATCTTCAAGGAGTAAGACCAGGAGTAAAACTTATTTACATTTCTCAAATAAGTTCTTCAGAAAATTAGCATAGGCCTGACCAATTGTCATTGTCTTTAGTAAACTTTCAAGTTATATTATTTATTAAAATGATTTAAATATTTATGATCTTGGGTTTGGCCACACATTTATTAGCTACCAAAGTTGAGAAACACTGGTATAGATAGGATGATGCATTTGGATTGGTAGATTTAAAACTGTTTGTACTGTATGAATTTATGATAAGTTGAAAATCACCCCAAACTCTAAATAGCAGAAACATTTAATTAAGCCTTTTTTAGCTTAATATCTCTTGTATTCCAGTATCATTTGGTTTTAGCCAAGTATAAAAACTCTGATATGTTTCCACATATGTATGGAAATGATGTCCTTTTTCAAACATATCATTATGATGTAATCTAAGGACTGAATTATTTTCTTTATAAAATGAAAATGCTCCTAAGATCATCAAGGTGCTAAAGTATAATGTGACATAATTTATTGATTTTTTTTCTTTTAAAGGAAAATGGTTTCATAAAGCCAAATCCAGAACTGAAGCAGTAATTGGTGATTAAATTGAGACTATTATGTGAGCAAAACCTACCTTTCCAGATGCATACTTTGGAACTGTGTTAACTAAAATACCTTCTTATGTGCTATATTGTTAGAATTAATTACAAATGAAATAAAAAAAAGCACAGATATCTTTCAGCTTCTCTTTTGCTGAGCAGTTTGAAATATTGATTTTTTAGGATTTGATTTCTTACTGCCTTTCCCTTCCTCAGTAAGAAATTTAAGCAGTTGCAATGTGATTGTCATTCCAGAAGGTACAGAAAAATATTGCAGCAATTTCATATAACTGTGTATGTCTATTTTACCTTTCCCCTGACCTGCTGCTCCATCTTGCTGATCCTGACACCACATTTGGACAGCAGGAATCAAAGAAAAGAAGAAAATATTGGCTAAAAGTCAACACAGGTTTTGTTTTGTTTTGTTAGTTTTCCAAAAAATAGAAGATTGTCCTTAGGATGAGAAAGCTCACCTTTTCAACTGAATTTAATTAAAGTCTTCCACTTTAAATGGATTGTTTCATCATGCCTGCATACCACAAATTGTTATTTTCAGTGACTGGAACAATATTTCCTAATGACTAGATTTTATAGACCTCCATTGATTGACATTTTGCACATGATGCATCAAATAAGATGATCACATTTATTTTTTCATTAAAAAAATAAAGACTGTCATGTACTTATTATAGGGAAGCAGATATTTTAGGATTCATGACTGAAACAAAACTGAGTGAATCAATTAATTATGAATATAATCCTAGATAGATAGATAGATAGATAGATAGATAGATAGATAGATAGATAGATAGAAGTTTTGAAAGAGAAAAATAGTAAATGAATAAGTGCCACTTAAGGCTAAGCAGTTTAGTCAGCACAAAGAGCAAGCCAAAGCAATGTCTTTGACTGGACTGTACAACTTTTCAGACTTGTTTTATGGATGACAGTTGTATTTACTATAAATATTTCTGACCAATTTTCAAGTAACTGCATGATATGCATATTCTGGAAATATAAGGGCATCATTGAAAGTATGGAAATATGGCTCCTTCCCACCACCCTTGTTTTTAGTCATTTCCATTGGGGTTCAATTACTTTTATTGTTGTTTGCATTGGAAACTTTGTACCAATTTGGTTATTTGGGCAAGGGGTAGAAATAGTATTCCTCTGTATGAAAAATTCTGATTTATGGAAAGAAGCAAATGTATTCAATCTAGCAACCATCAGTTCTATTTGAGCAAGGATTTTTAGAATTCCGAGCAAATGGAACATCAGGCTTTGCCTGAAAATTCTGGGCTTTGCTGTCCCAGTATATTTGGAAGGCACTAGGCTAGTGAAGGATGGGTCCAAAATGGCTCAGCAGATTTCTACTGCCAGAGACTGAAAGATAAAATATCAACTCTTTTTCCTACTAGATATATTGTGGTCTTTTCCTCAAGGAAACTAAGAAACTAAGAAAACGATTTTCTTGAGTACCTATGGGTACTCAACTATTCTAAAACTGGACTCTAGCTTTTCTCTCCTTTGTCTTCTAATTATCCTTGATCTCAGAATGCACAAACAATTCATTGTAATCATTCAACAATTGTCTTACCAAATAAATACAGACACTAACACACAGGTATGGAACAAGATAACACTTGCCCTCTCTGTTCAAAATCCTTCAGCTAAGCAACAAAACATTGAACAAGTATTCTTTCATAATGCTATCATTTGAAGAACACATTAGGGGCCTGTTTAAAAGTAATTTGTCATATCTCCCAAATCAATAATTCAAAGCTTAGGAGGTGAAAACATTTTTAGGCAGGCACTCAAAACCAGGTGAATGTAATGAAATAACTGTGGCTCAAGTTAATTAAAATAATAATGCAATCTAAGAGTGCTGAATCCATAATTTTGAACACATATACAAACTAATTTGGCTTCCATCTATGTTTTCAATTCCCATTACTACAGCCAATACAATTCTATTATGTTCCTTTCAACTTGTTGTAGATCACTTGGTTATAATTAAACATTAAATATTCCCTGAAGTGGGAAAATGCTTCCTTCAATATATCATTTTTTAATTGCCAGCTTCAGTAACTAAAGTAGACTTTAAGAGGGGGATCAATGGTATGAAATTTCCTACATAAATAGAACCATTTCCATCATAAGTATCTTTTAGTTCTTTTAGTCCTTTATATGCATCAGATTCAGAAGTGTTAAATCTAACATGTATCATTCCCGAGATAATCCCTGCACATTTTTTGTAAAATAATGTAAATAGTATTTCATCAGTACTTTAATGAAGAAAAGTCTACTCTTAAAATAATAGAGTGTACTCAAAATTCAATGCACCATACAATAATATAGTTCTAATCTTAATATGAGAGTTACATATGCATCAATTTTCTACATCCAAGTTTACACATGCTACCAAATTTGGTTTTGGCTTGTTGCAAGATAAGAACTCATTTATTATAGTTTTTAAAATATGGTTTATGCTGTGAAATCATGGTTCACACAATAAAGCATTTTGTGTATACTCATCCAATTATGGCTGGTTTAAACAGTTATAAAGAAAACCATGCCTTAGTACCTTGTTAGTATAGTTATTGTGAGCTCATAATTGATAGTGGAAGTGCACTCATAACATGAGTTCTGAATGAATATGTCAAAGTTTGCAAGGTCAGCTATGAACACCAAAGTCATATTGATTTCATCACTTCCCTCAATCTTCTGTTATACGGATTGAAATTTAGACAAGCAGAAATCTGTTGAGGCTGTATGTAGCAGTAGCTTTTACAGAAGTTTAGAAATCACCATGGAGTCCTTTTTGGGTATACTGCTGGATTTTAAAAAAGCCCTTAAGTATTTGAAATGATCTACTGCGAAGAGCTTAAAAAACACTGTGGTCAAAATGTAACTTTGTTTGCTTTGAATGAGTCTTGGAAAACGTAGCCAAATATTGATTTTACAATGGATAAGAAGACTGTGATGTCATCCATTCGTTGCATGGAATGTGAGCACAGGTGGTATTCAGTCGGTTTGGACCTGTTCTGGCATACCGGTAGCAGAAATTTTAAGTAGTTTGGAGAACCAGCAAATGCCACTTCTGGCTGGCCCCACCCACCTGCCCAGTTGTTACCTCTCCTATATTTTTTAACTCAGCTGATTCATGTGGCAGAGTGGATTGCTACACTTCAGCTGAGCTAAAAAAACAGCTCAGCTCACCAGCATTGACACAGAGGGTGGTCTTTCAGCCCTGCATGCACACAGGAAACATGCAAGCAAGCGCAAAGCACACTCTCATAGAACCGGGAGGAAAAAAATTGGAAACCCACCACTGAATGTGAGGAATGTGACAATAACAGGCTAAATGAGTTGTATGAATTATATATCCTAATCCTCAGGAAGTACTGTTAAGTGTTGCAGATTATTTTAATGAATAAAAAGTGGTGCTAAAGACAAAAGAAACTTATAGAGTAAATCATACATGGCCAATAAACAATAACAACAACAATTCCTAAAACACCTGCTTAATCAGAGAACCTATTTCTAATGTCCTTTTCTTTCAAGGAAATGAGGCCGGGAGATATCTAAATTAAAACTGATTCTGCTTCTTCCCCCCCACCTCCTTTTTCATCAATAGATTTAAATACAAACTGCATTTCTTGGATCTTTTATTACCTCTTCCTTTGTTCCAAGGCAAAAGAACAGAATCTCTTAATGATGCTTCTCCATTATAAGAACTATTGCCGACCATACCCAAGTGTGGAACTGTAAAATATGTCCCCCATGTGAAAAAGAGTTGAGTTTTAAATAATCTGGAGAAAATATACTACTCTGCTGGTGTAGCTAAGGCTTGCTATGAGGAATATAAACCAGGCCTCATTTCCCCCCAATCTTTTCTTCAGCAAAAGAACATTTAGATCTTGCTTGATCAGACTTTAACATTCTAAACTGATGTTCTTTATAGTTAATAATCTTTTTTTTCTAATTCTTTCATACAATTACCTAAAGTAATTCACCATTGGTTCTATTCAGGTGAAATAAAAAGATACATGAGCCATAGATAGCCCTCAATTTATCTGCTGCTCATCCTCATTTATTCATAAAATTGCAAGCTTTGGAATATGGGAATTACTTTACTGGCAGTAATTCTAAAAGTTCTTCAATGTGCTGATTTTTTAGTTGTTGATTATCAGCTATTGAATTTTGGACTGTTGGTATGCATAAAATATCTTTACCGTGTTGTAAAAAAATAAATAAATAAGCAGGAATAATTGTGTATTATCATTGTACTTCTAGAAACCATACCCTTCTGCTTTTTTTCCTGCTAGAGCTTTTCTAAATCACTAAAAGGTTCTTGGAAATGGTGTAGTAAATGTCTACAAGGCAATTACAAGGATGGCTAAGGAGGCTGGGTCCAGAAGGCATAACATATATATCCTAAAAGAGCTCAATCTCAGTTGCTCAGAGGTGCTCGATTCTGGAAACCATGTAGAGAATTGCAGTCTTAGAAAATATGTTTTAGGAATAAAAAGGATTTCTGTTTAAGAGATAAATTGGGACTATCATACATTCAAATTTCATTCCCAGAAGGATGATGGTGTTTGTTAAATTTTGCTATTTAAGCCTCCAACTTCTATTCTTTGCAAGCAGCATTCAAGCAGAGAAGTACATCCAGTAGTTACTGCACCTACTGAAACTTCCCACTTCCATGTTTTACTTCCTTTTATAGTATATCCAGGTAAAACAAAGTTGTGATTTGTCATAACTTAAATTTGTATAGGGGGAAAAAAACATTACTCGGCAGACTGCAGCACAGGGCTTTGCAATTGTGACAGTTTTCCTTGGATCTAAGCAGTGGAGAGAAGGTGTCAATGGAATTTGTCTGGAACAGGTCTACCAGATCTTTGGCTGTCAAACTCCAAGTAACTAGCAGATAGCAGCAAGGGGATTGAGTTTGGCTTTTGATCTCAACTGCAGTTACTATAGCACTTTGAAGTCTTCAAAGCATATAACATGTAGATTCTGAACCCTATGAAGCAAGGGTGGACAACTAATTTGTGGCTGGTAGCTGCACTTCTTTTTAAACTATTTTCGGCTTCCAAAGGCAGCTGGGAATGAAGCTAATAACATTTTTGTAGCCTGATTGAAGCAGTGAAATATCAAGCAGTGAAATGAATTTTAAAGCATTCTGAGATGTTGATTTATCCATTCTGAACATAAATTGTAATTTGTCTTCCTCCACACAAGGATACCTGTGACACCAGAAATTGTAGTTTTGCTGTGATCTACTAGTGATCTGGAAATATGAATGTGGAAGCTGCAGGATCCTAAGCCAGCTGTGAAATAAATCAAGCAATTACTATACTTTATAGTGCAAATAGGGGATTAAATATGAAAGAGAGTGGCTTATTTAAGACTACCTAAGCAGTTTGTGGTAGAGATTTAGAAATGAATTAGGAACTTTGTGGTACCTAGCTCAGTTCTCCTAGGGGGAAACTACTTTCAAGATGAATGAACAGGAGACTTCTTCCTCCAACTCCTTCTTCAAATCTTGGACTTGGTACCATCTTTCTTCCACTGCCAAGTCACTAGACAAAATAGGGACTTCTTTGGAAATCAGTACAATATATCTACTTTTATTATGACCAAAAAATGTTCCTCTCTCTCCTGTCTTTATGTACAAGTGAAAGTCCTAGCAATGTCCAGCAGGTCAAAGTCTTTTACTACTTGATTCTGTTGGGTTGGTAGTTCCTTGGTTCCTTGGAATAATTTTAGGTTTTGCAGAACACTGAAATATATAAAAGATTTTTCTGAAATTCAGGTTTTATTTGCAATTAACGCAACATGATCAATACAACAATCCTCTATTTACAAAGCAGGTCTTTTTAAGAAATGAAAACTGTAGCAAGCATCATTAGACAGTGATTAGTGGCATTGGAAGACGGAGTAGTCAAAAGAGGCAAATTTATATTTAAAATGTGGTAAGTCAAGATGAGCAACAATGACAAGAAAATAAAAGGAATTGGCTTATCTGTAATTAACTACCTAGCAGAATATGAAATTTGGTATATAGACACATATGTAGAATTCAAGGCTGAAAAAATATTATTCTATTGACTTCTTAGGGTCAGATTGTTTTAGAGAATTCAGGAAATGTTTTACTTACAACAAAGATTGTAATAGATTTTAGAGAACTTTTTTCCTTTTAATTATTTAGCAAAAGCAATTGTTTTTTTCAACCACCATTGGAAAAGTACATTATAGCCAGATTTAATTAATAAAAAACATTTCTCTTAAAACCAATATCACAATAATCTACTGTTACCTAACTATGATAGTAGATTTAAGCATAAGTGTGGTTGATAAGCCTGTGCTATATTTAACATAATCAATATGGAGTCTTTTTTTTCCCACTTCATTGGCATATCTTAACAACTTCAAAAGGAATTTCAAAGGTTAATTGAGGAGAAGAATATTAAATATATACAAGTTAAAGGGGAAAACGGATCTGTGGAGATATTAAAGCAACTGCTTTACTGTGAAGATTCCAATGAAACACATCCTCAAAGCTACTTCATGAAATAAAGTGCCTTCCCTGCTTTTAATGGCCACAAAGTTTCATGTTACCCACTCAAACTGCCTCCTTCGGATGTTCTAATATGCATTAAAAAAAATCTGTCACATGCAAAGATGAATCTTTGGATTTTGGGAGTTCTACTCAAGACTTCAGGGAAACATTAAAATATTTCATTGATCCAGATCCCATCACCTCTTTGCCTGAGTGAGCTTAATGGCACTGGTTTTGTGGTGGAAAACTGTGCTGGACCTAGTAGAAAGTGTAATTATTTCAACTTGGGTATTTTGAAGGATTAATTGTCCCAGTTCAAATGTTATTTCTTATTCAACATTCAAGGTATCTTGAACTTCATTCCAAGAAAGAAATTTATATTACTGAGTGACAAAAATATTCTCCTTGGATTTTTCCCTTTTTTTTCTAATATAATTATCTTCTCTCTCTCTCTCTCTCTCTCTCTCTCTCTCTCTCTCTCACACACACACACACACACACACACACACACAATCTTTACTATGTGAATAAGCTTCTTTATCACATGGATCATTTATTTTTATTTCTGCTCTTTTAATCCTGATTATATCCAATAATAGGTAGATTGGGAGAGGCACTTTGCAACTCAAAGAGCATACAAGGGCCATCTTTAGGCTTAACCACATTTCATTGCTCAAGCTCATACTTTAAAAATAAAAGGGTTTGAGCAATCAGAAAATCATCTTTGTATGAATTTAGTCTGAAATTTATTGAGAACATATTCATCTTGTTCATCCCATTTTTTTAAAAAAAGAACCCGAATCTTAAAATGCAGAGGTTTGTTCACAGCATGAAACATATATTTTTTTTAACATAAAAGTTCATGATGGTAATCCTGTCACATCATTTTATATTATCCTTCTGGAAGCATTAGGTAGTACTCATTTGCAACAATCTTATATGGAGAAAAGTATAAATTTCTATACATTCCATCTGTATATATAAATATATAAATTAAATATACTTTGGTTAGTAATCCTTATAATAAGGTACTCTGCATAACTGTCATTTTAAAAGTTTCTGTATTGCAATACAGGGTCCAGAGTTCTGATCTGTATAATCAGTGGCCTCTGAGAACAATCAATAAATTTCATATGGAAAAAGTTGATGAATTGATTAACACGTAGTACCCTGAGTTGATAGTGGCACCAGGTCTAAGGAAATCCATGTCTATAACATCATCTGTTCTCAGAAAACTTGTAGCCATGAGTTTTCTTGCCAAAGGCTGACTTTTAAATAGACAGATAGGCAAGCAGGCAGGCAGACTAAGTTTTGTGATGATTTTCAGTTGACCTTTCTGGGTCATAATGATGAGCCAATGTATCATCAGCTGCACAAGGCTGTGGAGAAATTCCTCACTTTCATTCTCATAGCGTGACAACCACTAAAGTTCAACTTTTGAAGTTTTCTTCTCTGCCATCAGCATCCAATGAATAGATCTTGCACAAACCTTCTAATATTAAGAGCATTAATAATGCAAGCCACATGTTCCTCTGAAATACCAAGCTTGACAGCAATTTCCATTTGCTGTTCTTAATCAGTGCATCAACCTTTCTCATGTGGAGTTTGTCATGTTCTGTCACAAGTCATCTGCTTTCTTCTTGATCACACAGATCAGATCTTCCTGCTTCACTATCTTTTTTTTTTTTTTTTTACCTCAGCAGCACATAGTATTTGTATGAATGTAGCCATCACCATAACCAACCTGCATTCAACAATGGATTTCAATTGAAAAAAAAATAGTTGTGGCCTGTTGTTCAAAGCTAACTGAAAAATACTTCAGGCTTCCATTTCACAAATAATAGCCATATATCCTTTTCTCACAGAAATTATCCACCAATTGATGTGGAAAAAAATGGTGCTGAAGAATATGTCAAAGCTTCTTCTAGAAAAGGGGTGTCAAACTCAAGGCCCATGGGCTGAATCTGGCCTGTGGGGTGCTTAGAACTGGCCTGCAGAGCTGTCTGGAAACAGTGAAGGACTAGCCCACAGTGCCTCTGCCAACAAAAATGGAGCTCAGGAGGGCCAAATTGGTTGCAGGAGGCCATTGCAACCAAAAATGGAGCTTGTGACGGCTGTGTGCAGCCCTCCCAATTTTTGCTGGCAGAAGGTTGCAGGACATCGTCGCAGTAGGAAAATGAGCTCTGAAGCCCATTTTTGCTGGCAGAGCACTTGTGCCACTACAGGTGCTTTCAACATGAGTGATGTCGAACTGGCCACACCCATCCTGGCCATGCCCACCCTGGCCCCCAAGATCAAACACAACCCTGATGCAGCCCTCAATGAAATCGAGTTTGACATCCTTGTTCTAGAACATCAGCATTGTCATCTGTCAACAACTTATGACATTGGTGGCATCATTTTTCATTCAAAACTCACACCTACATGAAGTCTAAAAGCTCTGTCAGTGGCTAGTATAGATATATTTTGTATTACTTTTTCATTTCTATTTGAAGTTTTAATTTCATTAAACAATTCAACAATGTATCCTGATTTTCTGGAAGCTTATTAAGTTGGCCATGTCATTAGTTATGAGAAATGCCATACAATCAATATTACAGTTTGATTTGCTTTTATTCTAGTCAGCAACAGCTCTTTTGAAAAAACCATTTATATATTCTGCTCCATAACACAATTTCAGTTTTCCCAAAAGCTAAACTCAGCATCCTCAAAATTATCCTTATTGTATTTGGGATATGTGTGTGTCATGCACTGAGGTTTACTCTTAAAGAATCTTTTTTGAACAAGAATCCAAAATGAACTCAGAATATTTTCAATAGACTCTAATGGGAATTCTAATATTGCTTCACTAGAGAATCTATATCTGAAAATCCTGCTGCAGATTTTTATTTTATTTTATTACTAGCTCTATACCCATGCTTTGCTACAAAACTATGTGATCAGGCTTAGTTTTGGGAAGGAAAATAAGGGGGGGTAGAATTGTGCTTCTGCCTACCAGCATCCATTGGTATTCATTTGGCTAGCGTCCTGTCAGTGTGTGAGAGAGTTGAGGGATGTTTGGAAACTGAAACATGGAAACTGAAACAGTATTTGCTGTGTGAGCAAGAAGGAGACAGCAAGGAGTCTGGGCATGGCTTAGCTCAATTGTTCTCTACTAAAGCTGGTTGCTGCTGTAAAACTAAAACTGAAACTCCTCTCCTCTGCTTGTGTTTTGCATTTGGAAAAGATACCTTTTCAGGTGGGGAGGGAACTAAGTAGAACTCCTTAGCATCAGAATGTGTTAAAATATAATACGAAATACTAATACTACACACACACACACACACACACACACACACACACACAATACATTTTTTGGGCCATACAATTTTATTAAGAGTTAAGATGAGTGTTGTTTCATCTACCACTTTCATGCCATTTATTAGAGATGGAAGCATAATGAAGCTTTCTTTTTTCAGCTTGTCCTTATTCTACCCTTATTCTACCCTGAAATCCTAATATTGCATGATTTTAAACTTCTGAAGCAAAAATGCTTCATAATTTAGCAAATAAGTGAGGAAACATGAGGTTATTAGAGTGCAATTATCCTTTTTCCCTAGAAAGGTGCCCTCTGTTCAGGTTTAATGGTTACGCTGCCTTGAGAGATCAAACTGCTGTTGAACGAAAATGGAGCAAACATACAGACATCTCTTGAAAGGTTATTTGGATTACAAATCTCATCAGTACTTATTATTTTGAATATAAGAAGCAGGAAGCAGCACTTTTAAAAAAAAAAGATAATGAGATCCGAGAAGCCATTCATGAATTTGTTCCCTGAGCAAGGGGAAGACTCAACAGTTACTTTGAATCAGTCACAATGGGCAGAAAAAAATGCTGCCGTTTTGGCCCTCCAAAGAGAGATTTTCAGTGTGTCAGAGGTGCTCTCTACATTTCACTGAAGCCACTCCAGCGTAAACTGCAAAGCCAGTGACCAACACTCAGGTCTCCCCCCCCACTTTTTTGAAGCTTTTAATTATCCCAGGAGTGTGTGGATTTATATCTTGCTTTTTCTCTGGGCAAGACTGTCTCTTAAAACACTCTCTAATCAATTGTCCCTATAACAAAAGCCTAATCAGATATGATAGCCTCCAAAGAGTGACATAGGGAACTTCCAAGAGTAAGGCAGACTTGAACCTGGATCTTCCCAGTTGTAAACCAAACATTTTTGCCATTCGGCTTTTGAACTTGTGATTGTTTCTTTAAGATATATTTCTAAGCTACCATCCTAAGCACATCATCCATGATGTCATCCAATAAACTGATATTTTAAGGAGCACTCTTACTTTATTAAGCCCTCGTTTTCAATTTCCTTGTAAGAAGTTATTAAAGCTGTGAATAGATGAATACACATGATATATGAAACCTTTCATATGAGCTTACTCGTAGATTTGTTTGTACTCTGGACAAGTTATAGGCAACTCTAAATATTTTATGCTATAATGATTACATGCGACCCAGAAAAAAGATCTTTTTAAAAATCTTTCTAGGCAGCCCAGTAGAACGGAACATTTTTACTATGAGAAGAAGAAAAAAAAGTTAAAAAGTTTACAAGACTGGCTCACTTCATATATTTGGGGAATCTAGTTTTTATTTTAAAAAATATATAGGCTTCATTTTGATCATAGAAATGTTAGTAATAATACGTATTTCCCAACAAGATCTGTTGAAAATATTTTTGCAACCTTAATGTGCTACTGTCTAAAATTGCATGTACAAATACATTGCTCAAAAAAATAAAGGGAACACTTAAACAACACAATGTAACTCCAAGTCAATCACACTTCTGTGAAATCAAACTGTCCACTTAGGTAGCAACACTGATTGACAATCAATTTCACATGCTGTTGTGCAAATGGAATAGACAACAGGTGGAAAGCATAGGCAGTTAGCAAGACATCCCCAATAAAGGAGTGCTTTTGCAGGTGATGACCACAGACCACTTCTCAGTTCCTATGCTTTCTGGCTGATGGTTTGGTCACTTTTGAATGTTGGTGGTGCTTTCACTCTAGTGGTAGCATGAGACAGAGTCTACAACCCACACAAGTGGCTCAGGTAATGCAGCTCATCCAGGATGGCACATCAATACGAGCTGTGGCAAGAAGGTTTGCTGTGTCTGTCAGCGTAGTGTCCAGAGCATGGAGGAGCTACCAGGAGACAGGCCAGTACATCAGGAGAAGTGGAGGAGGCCGTAGGAGGGCAACAACCCAGCATCAGGACTGCTACCTCCACCTTTGTGCAAGGAGGGACAAGAGGAGCACTGCCAGAGCCCTGCAAAATGACCTCCAGAGGGCCACAATTGTGCATGTGGCTGCTCAAACGGTCAGAAACAGACTCCATGAGGGTGGTATGAGGGCCCGACGTCCACAGGTGGGGGTTGGGCTTACAGCCCAACACTGTGCAGGACATTTGGCATTTGCCAGAGAACACCAAGATTGGCAAATTCACCACTGGTGCCCTGTGCTCTTCACAGATGAAAGCAGGTTCACACTGAGCACATGTGACAGATGTGACAGGGTCTGGAGACACCGTGGAGATCGTTCTGCTGCCTGCAACATCCTCCAGCATGACCGGTTTGGCAGTGGGTCAGTAATGGTGTGAGGTGGCATTTCTTTAGGGGGCCACACAGCCCTCCATGTACTCACCAGAGGTAGCCTGACTGCCATTAGGTACTGAGATGAGATCCTCAGACCCCTTGTGAGACCATATGCTGGTGTGGTTGGCCCTGGGTTCCTCCTAATGCACGACAATGCTAGACCTCATGTGGCTGGAGTGTGTCAGCAGTTCCTGCAAGACCAAGGCATTGATGCTATGGACTGACCCGCCCGTTCCCAGAACCTGAATCCAATTGAGCACATCTGGGACATCGTGTCTTGCTCCATTCACCAACACCACATTGCACCACAGACTGTCCAGGAGTTGGGGGATGCTTTAGTCCAGGTGTGGGAGGAAATCCCTTAGGAGACCATCCGCCACCTCATCAGAAGCATGCCCAGGCATTGTAAGGAAGTCATATAGGCATGTGGAGGCCACACACGCTACTGAGCCTCATTTTGACTTGTTTTAAGGACATTACATCAGAGTTGGATCAGCCTGTAGTGTTTTTTTCCACTTTAATTTTGAGTGTAACTCCAAATCCAGACCTCCATGGGTTGCTAAATTTGATTTCCATTGATAATTTTTGTGTGATTTTGTTGTCAGCACATTCAACTATGTAAAAAACAAAGTATTTAATAAGAATATTTCATTCATTCAGATCTAGGATGTCTTATTTTTGTGTTCCCTTTATTTTTTTGAGCAGTGTATAATTTCCCAATAAGCATGCTGAATACTGCTGCAGTTATAGGAATATGATATATAACAAAGCTCTTGGAAATGGATTTTATATATGCTGATGGATAGATAAATATCTGTGTTAAGTACTTCAAAGAAGCATGTATAATTCAGTAGACTAGATGATGTTTGTGGCAAAGTCAACATCCAGCAAAATGTTTTCATGAAGGAAAACAGAAATCCTAATGAAACATTTAAAGTTTTTTTTTCTTTTGCTAGAATTTGTGTTGGAGCTTTACCTACTGTGAAATCCTATGCAGAAATAAAGTGAATTTAACTGCTTTTTCTTCTCCTCAATAATTTTAAATATTTATTTATTTAAATTTTATTCTGCCTTTATTACTCTGTAAAATAACTCAAGTGAGTGAACACACCTAATACTCCTTTCCTTCTTTTATTTTCCTCACAATAACAATCCTGTGAAATGGGGTGCGCTGAGGGAGAATAACTGGCCCAAATTCCTCCAGAGTTGAATCTCGATTTTCCTTGACTAACTAGCAGCAACATTTAGTGTGCCTTGCCTGACTGATGTCAGAGAGCTAAATGGAATCCAGTCTGGTCAGTACTTGGATGAAAAATCACCAGGAAACTTCAGGAAGTTGGACTAGACTGGGAAGTTGAAAAAGACAATGTAAACTCAGGGGTGGAATTCTACTGGTTTGGACCAGTTCAGTAGAACCGGTTGTTATGATTCTGCACAGTTCGGACAACTGGTAAATCACGCCCCTGGCTGGCCCCACCCCTTCCTGTGCACCCTCTTACCCCATCTCACCCAGTCATTCTTCATCTCGCCCGCCATTGCTAACCTGGGGTGGGATTCTACCAGTTTAGTCCAGTAGTTACAGTGGCGATTTGGCCCTGTCCACCTGCCCCTGCCCTATTCTTCCTTTATTTCTGGGGTTTTCAGCTCAACTGTTTGGCATGGCACAGTGAATTGCCATGCCTCAGCTGATTTCCTCACCAGGACTGCAGTAGAAGGTAAGTTTATGGCTGAAAAAGCAGCATTTTTTAAATGCTTTGTGCGCTCAAATCACACATTCACCAAACCGGTTGTTATACCGGTTGAATTGCACCCCTGCTGAATACTATATAATATTGTCAATAGAATACCCAATAAATCGGTAGCATTATTTATGTGGTGATTTCAGTCTTGTAACAATAATTACTCATATAGATAGCTACAGATAAAAGATACACATATTCCTAAAGGAAAAGCACAAGGGGTTTGTTTTTGAAAGACAGGAAAAAGGACCACAATCCTACCCACCTCTCAAACAGTGTTTCTGATTAACCAATGAATCTTGCTGTGGTTGCAACTTTCTCTTGGTATAAATTCATAATGCAGAGATGTAATACTTCAGAAACAGTTGGACTGTATACAGGTGAAACTCAAAAAATTAGAATATCGTGCAAAAGTTTATTTCAGTAATGCAACTTAAAAGGTGAAACTAATATATGAGGCAGACTCATTACATGCAAAGCAAGATAGTTCAAGCTGTGATTTGTCAAAATTGTGATGATTATGGCTTACAGCTCATGAAAACCCTAAATCCACAATCTCAGAAAATTAGAATATTACATTCAATCAATAAAACAAGTATTGTATATAGAACAATATTGGACTCTGAAAAGTATAAGCCGGCATATGTACTCAATACTTGGTTTGGGCCCCTTTTGCAGCAATTACTGCCTCAGTGAGGCGTGGCATGGAAGCTATCAGCCTGTGGCACTGCTGAGGTATTATGGAAGACCAGGATGCTTCAATAGAGGCCTTCAGCTCTTCTGCATTGATCAGTCTCATGCCTCTCATCTTTCTCTTGGCAATGCCCCATAGATTCTCTATGGGGTTCAGGTCGGGCAAGTTTGCTGGCCAATCAAGTACAGTAATTCCACAGTAATTGAACCAGGTTTTGGTGCTTTTTGGCAGTGTGGGGAGGTGCCAAGTCCTGCTGGAAAATGAAGTCAGCATCTTTCTTCTATTTAGCTCCCATCTTTCTTCTATTTTGCAGATTGCTGGAAGGAGGGTGATTCATGCATATGGGACCAGGTGGTTACTTTAAACAGATGTGGAGTAATTTTATAAATGAGCTACCTTATTTTACAAGCAATTAATTTTAATCAATAGTTATAGATACAATTAATAATCATGTATACTCTTCTCCTGTCCATACTATGTTTTAAAATATAGTTTTGACTTGTACACATAAATACACACACACAATAAACACATGCCCACAAATTTCCATCTACAGTGAGGTTCAAAATACTTTATACTGTGTTACCATTAATCCTGATAAATGTTTTCAAGAAATAGATTCCTAAAATTAAATTGCAAAGGACACCTAGTTTATTTTTTTCTGACTTAAAATATTATTTAAATAGATAAATGTAAATTTCAAAAAACAATTGTGTCACTGTCACATGAATAGGAAATCCTATAATATCTTTCCTTATATATTATACCAGAATAAAATTCTCTGAAACTAAACTAAGATCTCATGAGTTGCTGTTCTGATTTGTAACAGATTTGGATAAAAAGATAGCAATACTGCTAAACAAATTTGTGAGGAAAATATTGGGTTGTTGCTAGGTATACGGTTCTTGATTTTGAATCAAGTCCTTCTCAGAAATATGGTTTTATGAACCTGGAAGTTACTGCTTGAGTTAATGTAAATGTGAAACACTCCAAGACAATAAAGTCTAATGAATAATGAAATAGAAGAAATATTGTAAAAATTCAAGTATGCAATATTTATAATATTTCATAGCCCAGTTTAGGCTGGACTTATTTTATTGGAAAACTGGAAAAATGTTTCAGAAAACTGAATAATCTGTATTTTCCTTTTTAACTATTATGGACAGTTGAAAAATGGCAGATAGATAGATAATAGATAGATAGATGATAGACAGACAGACAGACAGACAGACAGACAGACAGATAGATAGATAGATAAGTAGGTAGATGCATTTAGATAGATGATGATGGATGGACAGATGATGTTATGGTGAAGTGGAATTTAACAAATGCCAACTAATGATTTGCACATTTTAATGTATTTCTTTAATTGTACTTTTTGACTAAGGAAATGCCTATTGATTTTTGCTTGTTTCTTGAAAAAATTAATTATTTTTACAGATTTATCTGCCTTTTTTGTCACATTGAAGCCTGTCAAATTTCAAAGGATAGGTGCAGAAATTTCACAAGAAAAGACTTTACAGGGGTTTCCGGTTTGTCGGCTTCGCGGCGGTAGGGATTCGCGAGCTGCGCGATCCCTGCCGCGCTAGCCGTTTTGGGGCTCCGACCCGGACGGGTGCGGAGCAAGGCTGCCCTGCAGGGGTAGCTGAAGGTAAGGGGATCCGGAGGAAGGGTTTGGGGGTGTTGCAGACCCCCTCCCTGGCCGGCAGAACCCCTGTTACCAGGACGGTGCAGCGGCGGTCCGTAATGGCCGCCACAAAGAAGTTGACAGCCGGGCAAGTATGCGCAGGAGGAAGAAGAGAAAGTTATTGAAAGTAAAAGTTCTTCTTGGTCGACCCAGGGCTTTGAGATTTATCTAATTTAATTCCTGGAAAAGATGGTTTTCTGATGATTTCTTCCACAAGAGAAAAAAAGCGGCTATTTTGAGGTGCTGAAGGGAAAGTTTACTCTCCTCCCGACGGAATTAAGCCGGAAGGGAGAGGATAAAGAAAATATATAAATTTGGATCTTGTTGGAGGAGATGCCTTGAAGACTTGAGGAAAGAAATACAATCTTAATAAGGCTTTAAAATATAGACTTGGATTCTTTTTTTCTATTTGTTTGATACCACCCCTGGAAGAGGAAGGGGAATTTTGGCTTGCTTGGATTTATTGAGAATTGTGGATTTTGGGATTGTTTTGCCTTTCTCTTGGAATATTTGGTTGGTGTAAGAAGAAAGAGGAATAAAGAAAAGAAAAGATTTATTTATAATGGCTTTCCTTTTTGAAGACCTGAGGGATGAATATGAGCAAACAAAAGCAATCTGCAAAGATGGCATGGAAAAAGCTTTTCTATTTCTAGAAATGGCGCTGGTCAATTACCAACAGACAATGGAACAGATGGAAACGGAAGAAGAACAACAAGGAAGAGACGAAGACGCCATCTTCATTGAATCCCAAAACTTATCTAAGGAAGAAGGAAGGAAGAGAGCAAGGAAAATGAAGGACTTAAGATCTAAAAACATTTGAGAAAGAGAAAATATGATGCAAAGTAAATATAATGATAACAAACAAGAGAAAAAGGGAACGCAACAGAGAAGGGATCCCAGCAAGGCAGAGGTTAGAAGAAGAAGGGGGGTAGGAAGATTTGGTGGGGGAAGAAAGAAAGGGGAAAGGCGGAGAAAAGCCTCAAAGCTTTAAAATTGGATGGGAGAAGAGGGATTTTTTAGAGACAAAGGATGAAATATAATTTTCTGTAAGAAAGATTCTGCTAAGGTACAGAAGATGGTATTGTAACATTTATATTTGAAATAGTAAATTAGAATGGTTTAAGATTTAATAAGAAATTAAAATGTTGAAGTTTTTATTAATGATTGATTTTTAAAATGTAATAAAATATCGAAGGAAAGGAGGATACAATGTATTTAAACATTTTTGGTGGATAGAATGTACCAAGCAGAACCAAATTGGGTATTTGTTATGTTGAATGTTAATTTTACTAACTTAGGGGAGGATAGAAAGGCATCATACTCTGATTAGTGATTTCAGGAGAAATTTTTCTTTTATTATAAGAAGAGATAGAGGGATAAATGAATGGGCAAAAGATACAAATTTAATGATTTAATTAAGATGGATTAAATAAGATAGAAATGTGAAGAGTGATATGTGCTATTATTTTAGCCCATGCAAAGAGAGGTAACTGGGGCCAAGGTACTTTACTAAAAGATTTTTTTATGTTTGTTTGTGTTTGTTTGTGTTTTATGAGAATATTGGGGAAATTATTGTAGAAAGACAGGGAAAGATTCAATATGTAATGATTTGTTTGTTGTTGAAACTTTTAATAAAACTTGTTTTAAAAAAAAAAGAAAAGACTTTACAGTTTTCTAACAGAATTTTCTAATATTAACTTCCGGATCCCAGTTCTTCTCAATTGCATGTGCTTAGAGAGAAGGGAACATGTTCAGTTGTGAATGGTAGGTGCAAAAGCTTTTATACTTGTGCCACAAAACTGACAGCAGAATGGAAAAGGATTTGTTTTATCCCATCCCACCTGGAGAGATGGAGGAATTAATATTTCAACTTATTTCAATATTTACCTTTGAGATGTTTGGGCTGAATCCTTTGAGACCATTGCTGAAATCATGGATTGTTCAGATATCTTCCTCTGAGGCCAGGAAAAGAGCTGTAAACTCTAACAGAGAAGCGCATCTGTTATTAGAAATTCCCTCCTATCTGCCAGACTGTGTAATTCTTTTGTTTTGATCTTGGAAGGGCTGAAATCAGAGAGAAAAAAGTGTGCTGCAGGTTCAGCATCTCCAAATTGCCATAAACTACTGTATTATTTATGCCAGTTTGAAACTGATGTAGATCTATTCCCTCTGATGCATTTCTATAGAAGGGGATTTGTTCTTTCTTTCTCTTTCTTTCTTTCTTTCTTTCTTTCTTTCTTTCTTTCTTTCTTTCTTTCTTTCTTTCTTTCTTTCTTTCTTTCTTTCCCTCTCTCCTCTCTCTCCTCTCTACTCTCTCTCTCTCTCTCTCTCTCTCTCTTCTTTCTTTGGAAGCAGCAGAAGCAGAAGAAGAAGAAATAGAGGATATTTTCTTATGAGAAACTTTATCACCCCAGGACAAGTTCCACGCAAGAGATTCCACACCATTGTGTCTCTTTGATATATGAGCTGATTTACTTCTGTCTCAGCTTCACTAAAAGAACTGCTCTGAAATATGATTTTAGCTGATTTTTTTAGAATTTGGAAATATCTATTTTTCTATTGAACATAGATTTTTTCTAACCCTTCTCTTGGTTTTTGACCTTCAGTCATTTTAGTAAGTCCTGTCCAGAGAATGTGGGCTTGAAGACTTTGAAGTCCCCCAACCAAGTCAATTGAATATGGATAAAACTGCCAAGATTCTTACCCCTTCTCTTTTACAAGTCCCAACATGTACCTCTCTGTTGCTACCAAAGTTTATATTTTATTCAGATACAAACAGGTAACAGCAAAACAATACTACCCCTGGTATCCATTGCACATTGTTAAGTATGTATGGGAGGTCAAGGAATAGGCAGTAACTGATGTGTTTTTTGAACCTTAGCATCTTAGAAATATATTGGATGGATGGTGGTATTCAGCAGGTTCTGACCAGTTCTGGAGAACTGGTAGTGGAAATTTTGAGTAGTTTGGAGAACTGACCCCTTACTGACTGGCCCCTCCCCCATCTATTCGCTGCCTCCCAGGTTCCAGCTTATTTATTTATTTATTTATTTATTTATTTATTTTGTCAAGCAATTATAAGATAACAGGTGTAAGTATAAACATAGTTATGAATACATGAAATGGATACATATAAGAAAAATAAAAAGAAACAATAGGACAAGGACAGTAGGCACATTGGTGTGCTTATGTACACCCCCAACAGATCTCTTAGGAAAGGGGTGAGGTCAATAGTAGACAGTCTAAGGTTCAAATTTTGGGGGTTTGGGGAACAAATCACAGAGTCAGGTAGAGTATTCCAGACATTGACCACTCTGTTGCTGAAGTCGTATTTCCTGCAATCAAGTTTGGTGCGGTTTAATAGTTTGTATGTATTGTGTGCTCTTATATTTTTATGGTTGAAGCTGAAGTATTTGTTGACAGGTAGGACATTGCAATATATAATTTTATGTACTATACTTAGATCAGACCGAAGGCGGCATAGTTCTAGGTTTTCTAGGTCTAGAATTTTAAGTCTGGTGGCATAATATATTCTGCAACGAGTGGAAAACTCTTTTTGTGAAATATTTCTGGACTTTCTCTTTTTAATAAAAATTTTATTTAAGTTTTCACAAAACATACAAATACAAATAAAATATCTTTTTTTGAGAACAGCGTGGCCCCGGGTTATCACTTCTCCATACAGACATAAACTGAATACATATTTATCTTATACATTCTAATCCACATCTTATAACTATTTTTGCAATTTTTTCAATAGCTTTTCCCTTTCTTTACTTCCTATAGCCTTATTTTAAATTATCTCATTCCTTTCTTAATCCAATTACATATCTTTTTCTACTTTTTAAAATCTTTCTAATCAATGTTTTTATACTTTCATCTGTCCTGTTTACAATTTCATATTATCTTTTCTCATAAAACAAATTTTCCTCTGTAATTACTAGACTGGACTGTAACATCTTTGTATCTTTTTACAAATCTTATTTAAAAATTTAAGTTACATCTTTACAGTTATAACTTTCATTTTCTAACCTCTATTTTATAACACATACCTATTTTCGATCGAATTCTGCTTGGTACATTCCCTTAAAATACACACTAAATTCTTAAAAGAAAAAAGTACCGTGTATCTCCAACAATACGGCCTCCCCCAATAGGAAGTCCCAGCATGCTTTATAGGCATAAAATCAAATTAAGTCCCTCCCCCCAAATTAAGGCCTATATTAAATATGCAAAATGGGGGGAATGGCAGGGGGGCTGGCCGTTAGGAAGTACTTTTGTTGCATACCTGGATATGGTGCTGCCTGCATTGACCTCGGCGTTGGTGGGGCACTTCGTATCTGGAAACCTTCCGCCACCATTGCTTTCCCTTCTCCCCGTGCTGCCACGGCATTTAAAGCAATGCTGCGATGTTTGGCGCAGCCATGCGGAGCCAGCCAGGGCTCCTCCCTGCAACCAGAGCCCGGCGGAGACACTCGGCTTCAGGCACTCCTGTCGCTGACTTCCCTTTGCCTTTGAAGGCAATTCTTTTTAAAACGACACCCTACTACCGGTATGACAAAGCCTCCCCTCCCTGAGAGGGCAGCCCAACCCCACATGGGGAAGCGAATCTCCCAGGGCCGCAGCGCAGGATCGACCCACCCCGGGAGAAGCGCCCAGCCACCATCCCTGCCTGGCACTGGGCAGAGTGTAAAGAGCTTTGCCTGGGGTGCCCAGCGCAGCTCACAGGTGGGCCCTCCTGCCCGGCGGCAGAGCTCTCGCCCAGGCAGTGAGCGCCTCTTTGCCGGACCCTCCACTCATCCCACCAGAGCCGTGTGGGCTAGGCAGAACTGGGAAAGTGAGCCGCAGGTGCGCACCCACCTGACAACTGAAAGAGCCAGGCCAACCTGAACTTGGCTTCCTTCCCAAGTCCCTCAAAACCCGAACCCGAAAGGGCCACTGGGAGAGGCTGCCCGAGGCAATGATAGTGCCCACCTGTTTGTGGACAGGGAGGCGAGGCGACAGCAGTGCTGCTTCCCTGGCCAGCGGGTCTGGTGGAGAGAGCCCAAAGCCACCCGTCCTTTCCACCCCTCGCCCAGCCTGTCCCCATCCCCATGCATCCCCAAACACGCTGGCAGCTCCAAACACTGCAGCGGCATGGGCATCAGGCAGAGGCGCTCACTCAGCGGGGCTCAGCTCGGAGGAGGATGCAGCACCTTGCCTCCCTGTCCACGGATGGGTGAGCGCTATAACTGCCTTGGGTGGCCTCTCCCAGTGGCCCCTTCGGGTTTGGGCTGGAGGAACTTGGGAAGGAAGCCAAGCTCAGCCTGGCTCTTTTGCTTGGCAGGCAGGCGTGCACCCGTCTCACTTTCCCAGTTCTGCCCAGCCTGCATGGCTCTGGCGGGATGAGCGGAGGGTCTGGCAGGGAGGCGCTCTCTGCCTTGGCGAGAGCTCCGCCACCAGGCAGGAGGGCCCTCCTGTCAGCTGCGCTGGCGCGTCCCAGGTGAAGCTCTTTGCGCTCTGCCCGGCGCCAAGCAGGGATGGAGGCTGTGCACTTCTCCCTGGGTGGGCCGATCCTGAGCTGCAGTCCCGGGAGATTCGCCTCCCCACAAGGGGTTGGGCTGCTCTCTTGGGCAGGGGAGGCTTTGTCGTACTGGTAGTAGAGCATTGTTTTTAAAATAATTGGCTTTGCCTTCAAAGGAAAAGGGAAGGCAGCAACAGGAGCGCCTGAAGCCGAATGTCTCTGCTGGGCTCCAGTTGCAGGGAGGAGCCCTGGCTGGCTGTGCATGGCTGCACCAAATGCCACGGTGTTGCTCTAAACGCCGTGGCAGCATGGGGAGAAGGGAAAGCAATGGTGGCGGAAGGTTTCCTGATACAAAGTGCCCCACCAACACCGAGGTCAACATCCAAGCCGTCGCCGCCTGCCTGGCCCGAGGATGCAAGTGGGGGAATTAAGTCACCCCTGAAAAGACAGCCTAGCCATTTTTGGGGAGGTCAAAAAAAAATAAGGTCTGGCCTTATTTTGTGAGAAAGAAACATGGTATATATTCTATTCAAGTACAGCTCTACCATTGATATTAATAACAATGTTTTACATTTCTATTTATTATAGCAAACACTACCTGGTAATATCAGTTGTCTTTCACTTTAATCATCTATATTTCATATTTTACTTATTATTGTCTTTAAATAAAAAACCAAACAATATTAACAGTAGTCAATAAAGTTATTATTCTTATTCAAGTTCATCTTGTCAACTGATAAAATTCTTCCATGTTTCTTTTCAGTTTTTTTAAATGTTCTTTTTAAATCATTGAGAGCCTTATTTTCTTTACAAATATTCCACTACACATCAATAAAAAATTTTCTATCACTTTAATCATCTAACATATTTTCTAACCCTTTTCTATTTCTAATATAACAATGCTGTCCCATGCACCCTTGAAGAATCCTCTCCTTAAGTTAAATTTTAACCATTGTCTCTGTGTCTTTTAAATAGGTTTATACCTTTAATTCTTGTACATTTTTCCTGTACCTCTATATCTTGTTTCTGTCTTTTGTAGCTTCTTTTCCTTTCCCTCTTCCCTCTCTTCTTCTCCCTCCCCTTTTTATTATCTTTTCTATCTGATTCTCCCTTCTGTGATCCTCCCTTCTGCTTCTTCCTGATATTATGATTACTTTTCAAATTACTCGGTTTTTTTTGGTTGTTGATTCAGTGCTTAAGTTTTTAACTCCCTTTCCCCCCTTTCCCTTTTTTACCCTGCTTAAAATTGCTTGGTCATTAAAGATGGCTTCTTCGTTGTCCTGCCCTTCTTATTCTGCCAGCGTTTCTTGTTGTTTTTCATAGTTCAAGATCTCCATTTCTAAAGATTGAAATATGAAGCCAAAAGATCCTCTTCTGTCTTGTGCTTCTCCTTTTTGTTCTTTAAGTCTCATTTTTAACTCTTCAAGGAGTGATGCCATTTTAAAAAAAATTTAAACAACCCCCAACTGATTTTATTTTATTTCATTAGGATCCTCCATCCAGGAATCATCCAATAATCCAAAACTGTTTTTTGCTTCTTTTCTTACTGTCTCTTTCCAGGGGCTTTGTTATCTTGTAACAAAGTTTCAGCTACAATGTATCTTTTGCAAGCCTTGTTAAAATTCCACTATCATTTTTTTTTAAAGTTCCAGGTGGTCTCCTCCATTTTCCAGATTCCACCCTCTTTTTTCCTTTTTCCCTCTGCTGCTTCCTTTCTTTTTTTAAATAAAGTTTTTAAATTATCCAAGAATCTTTATCCCTTTGACACTTTATTTTCAGCTAGAAATAGCCTATTATTGTCAAAGTGGATTAGTATCAATTTCTTATTCGAATCTCTTCTTCTTAATGTTCCAAGTCAGTTAAAACTGTCGATGTTAGAGGGGAAAAAGCCAATTCCATTTCCTTTCCCTTTCTCTTTCGAAGTTTAAAATCTTTTTTAGGAATAGTATTAGTCTTTAAAATTCAGGTTCCAGGTACCTTAAATAGATGTTCTCCATTTGACCTGGTTAGTCAACCTTTCTCCTTTAAACTTCTTCCTGCACAATCTTGTCCGGTCGGGTTCTTCTTTGAGGTGGCCATTTCTGACCACTGCTTCAACCACCTTTGGGAAAGGGAGTAATGGCCAGCCGAGGAGGAGAGATGCAGCTCTCCTAAACATCCAGCAAAATGTTTTCATGAAGGAAAACAGAAATCCTAATGAAACATTTAAAGTTTTTTTTTCTTTTGCTAGAATTTGTGTTGGAGCTTTACCTACTGTGAAATCCTATGCAGAAATAAAGTGAGTTTAACTGCTTTTTCCTCTCCTCAATAATTTTAAATATTTATTTATTTAAATTTTATTCTGCCTTTATTACTCTGTAAAATAACTCAAGTGAGTGAACACACCTAATACTCCTTTCCTTCTTTTATTTTCCTCACAATAACAATCCTGTGAAATGGGGTGCGCTGAGGAGAATAACTGGCCCAAATTCCTCCAGAGTTGAATCTCGATTTTCCTTGACTAACTAGCAGCAACATTTAGTGTGCCTTGCCTGACTGATGTCAGAGAGCTAAATGGAATCCAGTCTGGTCAGTACTTGGATGAAAAATCACCAGGAAACTTCAGGAAGTTGGACTAGACTGGGAAGTTGAAAAAGACAATGTAAACTCAGGGGTGGAATTCTACTGGTTTGGACCAGTTCAGTAGAACCGGTTGTTATGATTCTGCACAGTTCGGACAACTGGTAAATCACGCCCCTGGCTGGCCCCACCCCTTCCTGTGCACCCTCTTACCCCATCTCACCCAGTCATTCTTCATCTCGCCCGCCATTGCTAACCTGGGGTGGGATTCTACCAGTTTAGTCCAGTAGTTACAGTGGCGATTTGGCCCTGTCCACCTGCCCCTGCCCTATTCTTCCTTTATTTCTGGGGTTTTCAGCTCAACTGTTTGGCATGGCACAGTGAATTGCCATGCCTCAGCTGATTTCCTCACCAGGACTGCAGTAGAAGGTAAGTTTATGGCTGAAAAAGCAGCATTTTTAAATGCTTTGTGCGCTCAAATCACACATTCACCAAACCGGTTGTTATACCGGTTGAATTGCACCCTGCTGAATACTATATAATATTGTCAATAGAATACCCAATAAATCGGTAGCATTATTTATGTGGTGATTTCAGTCTTGTAACAATAATTACTCATATAGATAGCTACAGATAAAAGATACACATATTCCTAAAGGAAAAGCACAAGGGGTTTGTTTTGAAAGACAGGAAAAAGGACCACAATCCTACCCACCTCTCAAACAGTGTTTCTGATTAACCAATGAATCTTGCTGTGGTTGCAACTTTCTCTTGGTATAAATTCATAATGCAGAGATGTAATACTTCAGAAACAGTTGGACTGTATACAGGTGAAACTCAAAAAATTAGAATATCGTGCAAAAGTTTATTTCAGTAATGCAACTTAAAAGGTGAAACTAATATATGAGGCAGACTCATTACATGCAAAGCAAGATAGTTCAAGCTGTGATTTGTCAAAATTGTGATGATTATGGCTTACAGCTCATGAAAACCCTAAATCCACAATCTCAGAAAATTAGAATATTACATTCAATCAATAAAACAAGTATTGTATATAGAACAATATTGGACTCTGAAAAGTATAAGCCGGCATATGTACTCAATACTTGGTTTGGGCCCCTTTTGCAGCAATTACTGCCTCAGTGAGGCGTGGCATGGAAGCTATCAGCCTGTGGCACTGCTGAGGTATTATGGAAGACCAGGATGCTTCAATAGAGGCCTTCAGCTCTTCTGCATTGATCAGTCTCATGCCTCTCATCTTTCTCTTGGCAATGCCCCATAGATTCTCTATGGGGTTCAGGTCGGGCAAGTTTGCTGGCCAATCAAGTACAGTAATTCCACAGTAATTGAACCAGGTTTTGGTGCTTTTGGCAGTGTGGGGAGGTGCCAAGTCCTGCTGGAAAATGAAGTCAGCATCTTTCTTCTATTTAGCTCCCATCTTTCTTCTATTTTGCAGATTGCTGGAAGGAGGGTGATTCATGCCATTTTTGGGGACCTGGTTAGTCAACCTTTCTCCTTTAAACTTCTTCCTGCACAATCTTGTCCGGTCGGGTTCTTCTTTGAGGTGGCCATTTCTGACCACTGCTTCAACCACCTTTGGGAAAGGGAGTAATGGCCAGCCGAGGAGGAGAGATGCAGCTCTCCTAAACCCTGCTGACACCTCCCCCTTCTTCACCACCTCTACGCGGTGGCTTCAGCCCCAAATCTGGGTGGTTCGGGCCGCTCCAGCGGTGACCACAGATCAAAACCATGGACGATCGCGATTTCGATCCATCGCCGAAGAAGCCCAAACCGGAAGTCCCTTCTGAAATATTTCTGGACTTTCTCAACTGTATTAATATCAGATACGTAATGCAGGTTCCAGACTGATGAGCTGTATTCAAGTATTGGTCTAGCAAATGTTTTATATGCTCTAGTTAGTAGTGTGATATTACCAGAGAAAAAGCTACGTAGGATTAGGTTAACAACTCTTAATGCCTTTTTGGCTATGTAGTTACAGTGAGCTCTAGCACTTAGATCATTAGAGATGAGTACTCCAAGGTCCTTGAAAGAGTTTGGATCATCAGCAAGGTCTTGACTATTCAACTTGTATTTTATTTTCTGATTTATTTATTTTTTTGCCAATATGTAGGACAGAGCATTTATTTGTTGAGATTTGAAGTTGCCATTTGTTTGACCATTCTGATACATAGTCAAGGTCTTTTTGAAGGGTAGCAGTATTGTCTGTGGTGTTGAATAGCTTTACATCATCAGCAAAAAGAATCCAGTTGCTCTTAATATGATCACAGAGGTCATTTATGTAGAGTATGAAGAGAGTTGATCCTAGAACACTGCCTTGGGGGACACCACTGTTGACAGGTACAGAATTTGATAATATGCTCCCAATTTTGACCATTTGTTGTCTGTTTCACAGGAATGCTTCTATCCAGTTATGCAGGTGTCCAGAGATACCATAAGATTTTAGTTTTAGGAGTAGTTTGCTGTGTACCACTGAAGCAAAGGCTTTACAGAAGTCTATGTAAATTGTGTATATTGTTTTGCCCTGATCGAGTTGTGTAGTCCATATGTTTTTGCAGTGTAAGAGTTGCAGATTACATGATAATTTTTTCCTAAAACCAAATTGTTTTTTTGAGAGTAGGTTGTTTGTCTCTAAGTGGAGGATGATGGATTGGTTAATAATTGATTCCATGACTTTACAGGTGATGCAGCATAAGGAGATTGGTCTGTAATTTTCAACTAGGCTGGGGTCTCCCTTTTTGAAGATGGGGATGACCGTGGCTAGTGACCATAGGTTAGGCAAAGAGCTGGTCCTGAAAGATTTTTCAAAGATTATGCTTAGAGGTTCGGCTATGGCAGTGGATAGCTTTTTTAAGAAGTAGGCACATATTCTGTCTGGTCCAATAGATAGAGATGGTTTTAGATTGCGATAAGGTATCAGCTTATCGGCTGGGTCTTCTTTCGTTGCCCTGCACAGGAGAATGGAGCTGGAAAGCAGGTTAGTGAGATGGGGAGGGTATGGGATTTTGTAGTACCCTCCCTCAGGAGTGGGAAGGGAATGGGGATTTTGCAGTATCCTTTCCCTGGAGTGGGATTGCAGATTTTATAGTATCCTTGCCCTGCCATGCCCACCAAGCCATGCCCACCAAGCCATGCCCACAGAACCAGTAGTAATTCTTTCTTTTTAAATAAAGTTTTATTTGGGTTTTCTCACATACAAAATACAAGTAAAACATCTTTTTTGAAAATAGCATGGCCCCAGGTTGAACTTCTTTTTCAGACACAAAACTCAATTTCATGCTCCTTTTTGTATTCTGTTCCATATCTTATACAATTTTACATTTTCTATATAGTTTTTCCCCTCTTTTAATTTTCTCAATTTTATTTTGATTATCTCATCTCAATTCAAATCATTATATTTATACTTTTGTCTGTTCTGTTTCAATTTCATAATTTCTTTTCTCATTAAACAAATTTTCTCCTGTAGTTACTACTTGGAGTTTGACATCTTTATATCTTTTAATTACATCCATTCAACTCTTATTTAAATTTCTATATATACCTTAAGTTTATGACCTTCAATATAATACATAATGCATAACTTCCAATCGAATTCTGCTTGGTACATTCTTATAATACACACTATATTCTTAAAAAAGAAAGAAAGAAAGATTGTAAATATATGTAATTATAAACCCTCATTCCATTCCAGTTCAGTTCTATCATTAATAATCATTAAAATCTTTACATCTTTAACACTTATTTTCAATTAAATATCATACTTCCTTAAAAACACATATAATCTCC